>NC_050595.1:7620000-7775000 GCF_013368585.1 Megalops cyprinoides
CAGAGCAGGAAAAGGACAGAGAGGGAGAACAGGGGGAGCACTGTCAATAGGAGGGCAAGACACAGAGCGGGAACGGGACATGGGTCAAAGCGCTTTGTTCTGGGGGCTCCAGGCCTGACTGATGATTATGGGTTCGGAATTTAGGGTTTGGCCAAGCGAGGACACATCGGGAGCTCGCACTGTAACCATAATTCTGAGCATGACTTCGGTTAGGATTTCACATCCGGCATATTTGGGGGCTGTCGTTTCTGTTGGGTAGAACGATTATGGTTGTGAAATGTGAAACAAATGTTGATGCTTATGTTTTGGCATTTCAGTGAAATTCCTACATGGTTTATTTTTTTCCCCCAGTCTAAGCAAAATGAAAGAAAAACCAGTATTTTCCATGTTTGCAGAGATTTCCTGAGGCAATGATGTGATGTGATCATTGACTTTGGGGAGGGGGGGCTCTCAGACAAATTTGACTAGAATGTTCAGTTTTTCTCCCAGCAAGTCTGGTTGCTAACATAGGTCCATTACTTAGGCATTACCAAACAATCCCAGAGTGAGTGGGCTTTTACCTTTGTGGAAGGCACAGCAGAGCTCAGTGCTGCAGTCACTCTGGTATTGACAGATGCTGCCTGCCTCACCCTTGGTGGCATTCTCTCTGCACTGCCCCCACACACACAGTTGCCCTGCACAGCACTCTTCATCCTTCATGCAGGGCTGAAACACACACACAGTACAGAGTCAGAATTCTGATCAGGCACAAAGACTAGCACAACTGGAAACTGGCCAACATCCAGATGACCACGAGCCTCAAACAGCCTTGTAATACTGTAGGTCAGAGCTGCTCAACTCCTGTAATGAAAGGTCAACATCCAGCATGTTTTTTCAGTTCCATTTAAATCGCCAACACTCCCAGAACTGGTGGTCTTAATGTATTAAGTATGTATTAAGTTCAATTGAGAGGTTAACTGCCGGGCCAGAGCAGCAGCCTACCCACACTGAGGCCCTCCAGGGCCAGACTGTGGAAGCCCGGGTGCAGCTAGTTTGACCAGCCAAAGGAAAAACAGGTATTACAGTTGAGACCAAAGAAAGACAGGGCTTTATTTATAATCTGTGATCCTGACGTCAGGTACCGTTTTGAAGCGAGTTTTGCACACCGGTCCTGTCAGCTGTGAGGATCCTGAATTGTTCCGGGCTTGCTCATGTCTTCCTGGACGAACGCCACTATCTGTGCTCTCTGCTCCTCCATTTCCTCTCCTCTCCTCCTCATGAAGAAAAAAAAAAAAATCCCCACCCAAGTGCGCTGCTTGTCTTCACAAAGCCCCACTGTAGTCTTTGCTCTTACTGTTCTCTCTCATTTTCTACCGAGAGGGGGAAAAAAGGAAAAAAATGCTCAGGCCACCTCAAGGTGCAATTTGAAGCGGCGCAAGCCGTTTCAAATTATGCTTAACCTACATTTTATGTAGCCGCGCTGCTGTGCGCTGCTCTAATTGCGTTGTCATCCGCAGTTGCAGTGCTGTGCATATTCTGCAGCTTGCCCCTGTCAGCAGCGTCACTATGCCATTATATCATGAATGATAGGAGGATGAAGTCACCAGGCGGTTGTTGGCTCAATCCCTAGGAGGAGCGTGTGTGTGTTTAATACCTGCACAGCAGTACCTGAGTTTCTCCAGTGTAAAGCTGTACGCTGGGCACGGTGGTGTGTTTGTGGGATGCTGCGGTAAGCTGCGCGCAGTCCAGCCGTGAGGGCAGACAGCTCTCTGAGGCACTCACCGCGTGGATGGCCTTGCACGGCAGGCACTGGGAGCGCAGCATTTCGTAGAGGCAGTAGCTGCCCTTTTCGCAGTCCTCGTCGATGATGCAGGCCTGGGGAGGGAGGGAGCATTAGTCACCCGGGGACCGGGCAGGCTGCCTCCTGCTTCAGAGGAGGATAAACAGGAGCTGTCTGAACACCCAAGGCCTCGGGGGCCTGTGTCAGACTCCCCTCCCCTGCCAGTTCCACCTATACAGCTCAGGCGGTTCCAACGCTGGAGAAACACATCCAATTATACAGATACAAGGGTTTCACCGCAACACAGAACTGATCTCAGATCAGACCTCAGACCTCAGCAGCAGGCTGGGATCAAAGAACGTAGTGGGGGATCTGTCAAACTGACTTGGATTCTAAAGCAGCTGGTGAGCACTAACAGTGAATTTGCTGAGCACTGATCCCCCACAACAGGATTCTAACAGGATTGTGAAGCAAAGAGGCTGGTTAACATGCAATTCCTTTAACAAAGAGTGTTGCCTTTTGCACTATTAACATTTTATTACTTTTTCTGTTTTAAATATAACCATAATAGCAGCAATAACTACAGGATGTTCCCTTCTTAAGGATAAGGAGCCTGATTTTTTTTTTGGAATCAATACATAATGACCCTGTAATAAACAATGTCAACAATTTCTCAGGAACAAGCAACAGTACTGTTTTCCCCTGGGTCAGAGCAAAGAAAGGGAAAGCAGACATTGGCTGACAGGGCTTTCAAAGACCCAGCATAAACCAAAGAGAGACCAAACCTTTTCCAGCCAGAGGGAATAACTGTCAGGGGCTTATAACAATATTCACTTTCCGTTGTCCAAAATTGTCAAAAAACAAAACAACTTGACACCAGGCTTTTAGGATTCTGTGTGAGTGGACAGGAGGTATCTGAACAAATCACACCAGTCTATGTGACCTTATAGTTATTTTGGTCAGGAAATTCCGAGTCTCTTTTTTCTGGAGGGGGAATATGAATTCCTGGGATCAAAAATCGAGTATAAACTCTGGTTGTCGTGTGCCAAGCCCAAGAGTTCTTCTCTCTTGAAGGGTATCTCAAACTACGATCACTGCAGTTTTTATCAGCCTCCATTTCAACCCCTAAAAATGTTTGTAGTGTTCGTTCACGCCACAGGACAAGGCAGGATTTAAAAGAAATATCCAACAGCTTTTTCGGTTCATCAGTCGGGGAACTGCAGTGGTCTGGCGCGTCGAGAGAGAAGTTTCAGCCAAGATATACAAAGTGAACACTGACAGGGAGTCAACATCCTCCTCATTCCTTAAGTGAGGCGAAATAACACCAGCTTTACTGTCATGTTTCAGCAGACACTGTTCCCCTTGGGTCCACACACTGTCACGTGTTTCAGTGGTCAGTTCATCACGAGTGTGTGTGCGTTTAATTATATAATATCAACACTCTTTAACTGTTCAAGCTATTACTGGCCCCAAATGGAAGATGAGTAACCAGCATAGGAGCTACTTTGTGCAAAGAAATGCGCAGAAAATGAAGAGCACATTAATTCAACTTAGAGGCACAAATAGGCCCTTGGTTGTATTAACGCCGACAGTAAGCTTTTTGAACTTTTATGAGCAATCTGCCCAAAATGTGTCTGCGCATGTGTCATGCGCAATGTGTTGCATGTCCATTCCTAAACATACTATAAATTCAGAGAGCAGTCTGCAGTCCGGAGACATCCACTCTCTTTCTCAGAACATGGCCCTAATTGGTGGAATTTATAATTTATTAGCTACTAATGAATCATCAGCAGCCCTTTTGTTCTCCTTGTTAATGTTTCCTTTATTTCCTGCTCAAGCACCTCATGCTCACACCCACATCCACGCCTCATTTCCCAGAAAGACACTTTTAGAAAAAAAGGGAGGGGGGGGGGGGGGGGGGGGGTATTTTTTCAGAATGAGTTTTCCATTCCTTTGGACCGGGTAAGGGTTCTGAGGTTTTACAGGGAGAGTCACCGAAGCAGACAGGGTAAGCGAGCTTTCATCTGTGGAAAAAACATAAGCGTCTTGAAAAATGTCTGGTTCTGTTAATTTACCACAAATGTTTACAAGCTGTGCACATTATCCAGTAATTTATACATGGTTTCACTATTACCGCTTATTAAAAAAAAACAAAAAAAAAAAAACAACTCAGCATCATTCTTTGTGACTTTTTTCTCCCTTCCTCCACTTTGAAATGATGTCATATTTTTAACTTGCAGTCAGGTTAACCAGTCAGGTTGACACAGTTGTTCCACGGAAACATCTGATATGGGTGACCCAGAGGTGACCAGATTAAGGGCTTGGTCTCTCATTTTGCACTGTGTAATCATTTTGAAATTTAAGTGGAGGCACCAACAGAGCAAAAATAACTATAATGTTGAAAAAGCAGCAGCAAGCCACATCACAGCACAGCGACTCTGCCTGAAATGATACCTCCAGCAAATCGAAGTCCAGCTATTTCCAGGTGTTTTAATATTACAGGATTCAGTAATGGCACTTGAGGGAATGGATCAAAATGCAGTCATAAATTTCATACTGGCTCTCCATTACAGTCTCCAGTTCCTTAGCTCTAAATTATGCATTTACCTCTTTGCTTGACAGAATGAAGCACTGACACAGTCAACTGATAAGGTGCTGCTCATGCAGAGAAAAGGTCAGAGGTGATCCCCATTTACTGCCACATAGAACAGCACTGCCATGTGTTGTGCTGTTCTTCAGTAGCTAACAATTGGCTTTTAACTCCACTAATATTCTAGAGTTTTAGTGACTTTGTCATCTGATCCTGCCACTGTGTTTACATATTGCTAATATGACCCCCAGAGCCCCAGACTGAAACTTGGAATACAGGATACTTATCCTTAAATCTTAAAATAAACATCAAATTTCCTGCTTCCTGTGCATGAAGCGGTCGAGTTTCACAGCGGCTCCGCAAGGGTTAATCGCCATGCACATGTGAAAAATTAAACTGTAATAGAATTCTGCACTTAAAAGCGGCTTTGCACAAAGAAGAACAGGCCTTTTCTTTTAAGGCTCTGCTGTGGTTCCTCCTCCACAGATCTCCTTGCAGACAGCCTGACTCACTGCAACAACTTCCACAGCAAAAAAAAAAAAAAAGACCAGCAAAACAAGCGGTCCTGTTTGTCTGAACTGACCACCGTTGTCTGCACTCTAGACAACCCACCTTCAAACCACTGGGGCAATTACTTGCATGGGAAAGACAGTCACAAATTAAAAGAGGAAGCTCGGGAGGCTATGCAAATGCTAACCTCCATGGCTGTGACTAACAGAAACACAGCATGCCATCTGCCTTTTGCATTGGCCGTCTAATCTACTCCATAAGGACTCCATCCTGGCCCTGGGTTTCAAGCTGCTGACAAGAGATCAAGGCAGCACAAGCCAGGCTGAATGCATGTAGCCAGAAACATTTCCCACAAATCACACCTTTGCAAAGCGTACGCACATGCGACCTGTCAGCCTTGACACCCATTGACTCTGGTGGGACTAGTCACTCAGTGCCAACAGCTGTCAGGCACCAAATGCACGTCACAGTTCCGCATAGAAGCAAACATCTCTCTGTGGTCTGTGAGTTGCCATGGCGACTGCGGTGCAGCATTTGCAGATTTTGTTACTGGCTAAGGGTTGGGAGCTGGGTACCATCACCTCCATCTGGGGGTCTGATGTCACATATGCACAAAATAAGTGACTCAAACAAGCACTCCTCAGAGAGTGAATAATTTATCACCATGCAGAGCTTGCGCAATGTGTTGGGCTGCAAATATGCTGAAAGCATTCACTCTACAATGCAAATAAGGCAATGCTGACAATGATGATTAAATTAAGAATGCAGCCAATTGCATTTCTGGTAGAATTTAAAAGGACAGGCTGACTCTTTCGAGCAAAATGTTGCCAGGTTGCCCTACAAAACTTGCTTTTTGTGAAATTTTTTTTCTTATTTTCTGACCCGCTTTTTCTGGTACTGAAGACGTTCTTTTAAGCTGACAGGAGTGCAGTGGCAGCATTGGATTGGTATTACAGTTATGCTGAGTTCTGTGACAGTCTCACCTGGAACAATGCCACAAAGCAAAAGGTGCTCTCACTTGCACCAAGGTCTGCTGTGAGCAGACAGCGCCTCACTAAAGACTCCTGATGATTTTGCAATATGTGGCTGTTATATTGCCTATGGAGCTGAAGATCCCAGTTCATTCACAGTAGGTCTCCTCTCTCTCCGCATCATTCGTACGTGTTCCAGAGCATGGTGGTGGAGCTGAGGAGCCACAGCAGGGCAGCAGTGACCGCAAATGACAGCAGCAGGGACTGGCTCCCCAACAGCATAATGATACCAGTCAACATGGCTCCCTGCTTCGTTTGTATTTTCAAGGCTGACAGTGATCTCACCCAATGCTGCTGACATGAAAGTGAGCTACACTCAGCAGGAGTCAGTGTGAGGCTGTGCACCAGTGGAAGTTTACCATGGCAAGAGGCAGACCGAACGCAACTCACATAATCAACCTCATTCCCTCGCCCACTGGACCGGATCAGGGTTCTGGAGAAGTGGGTCGCCCCTGTTTTGTTGTCTGTTACCTGTAAAAAAAAAATGCAAGTAACCAATTTATTAATAATCTGACAGAATGCTAAGAATGTAGACATCTACATTAGCATATTCTGCAGAGATAGCCAGTCCAAGGGAGCTGCAGTGTCCTTTTTTGCATAATCCAAATTCTTAATTACTTGATTGGATTTAATTGCCTTATTTAGTCCAAATGTTTTCAGTAACTGACGCTTTGTACATCGAGGCCGCTTATTGTTTAATTCACTATATTTGATTCAGGGACCGTGAAACAATACTGTAGTCAACCATCAATGCAAGTCCATGTTTTAAGGTAGGTTTTAAGGTATTTATCCATATCGTCGAAAAATCAAATGTGATAAAATGTTAGCACTGAGATATATTTACATCCATTTTATGGTAATTTCTGCACATTAAACATACAGTATCTATTTCTACTGCAAAAAAATTAGAGCTATGAATTTAAATAGAGGGAATCCAAACAAGTTGTATAGTCACAGTGTAAAATTGCACGGGCGAGCACAGTCATCACATGATAACATTCGTATAGTTTCAACACAGCAGATGCTACGTCTCAATCCCCTTCTGTCTGTTGGAAGGGTAATAAACATGCAACTACACCGATACCTTGTCAATTTTCTCCACGGTGAAGACAGATTGGTTTCCAAGCTTACGCACAGTCCTGCTTTCATCACGATAATTCAAAGGAGGGTCACGCGCATACAAAATCGATCTGGCGCTCTCGTTGTCCATCTGAAAAAAAAAAAAAAGTTCGGAAATAAATGGCCAGTTTTCAGGGCTCGGAAATCAATGGGTCTCAGGCAGGTCGTCTCTGTCTGGCGGTGCGAGACTGTGAAACGCGAATAAGGCTTTCATCATCATTAAACTTAAGTAAATGCACACATAATCCTAATAAAAGGCCGTTCTGTCCTTTTAAAACTTCTAGAGGGGAAGCATGAGTCATAAATTCAGGCAGACAACATCACATTGCCATACTTTGGAGACAAGAAAAGAAGCCTTCCATATGTGGAGTTTCATGCCAATGTAAATATCCATTTGAATACCAGCTACGTCGCATACATTTTAATTGTATTTTGAAAATAAGTATCTAATGTTGTCTACGATGTATGTGAAATTAAAGACCTGGAATAATCGTAATCCTACGCACCTCATATTATTGTAAAAATATGAGTGGGTGCAAGTTTTTTTTTTTTTAAGTAGTATAAGTGCGCATATTCGTTCAAAGGAACTACAGAGTGTTAGGACCGCAACTTGGTCGCTTTGTGTTCGGTGCAGGGAAGAAAAGTCCTTCGATACTACCTTGTGTACCGCCTCCTCCAGTTTGTGTTGCGTATCCTCCATCAGCTTCTCCACCTCCCTGAACATGTCGTTTAAAGTTGCGTGTCCTTGGGCCAAATTAGCTTCAAGGGCTTCACTGACGTCTCCGGCCGTGGTCTTTTTACAGGCAACGCCATTGATCAGAGCGAAACACAGTAATAGTACGGTGCGTGGCATCGTCCTTGCCGAGTGAGACATCCGTGTGTACCGAGTGCCCCTCTACGCCACCGAGTACTTTCCTCTAAGAGCTCTGACGAGGGAAAAAAAACCCGGAAAGAAAAAAAGCTTTTTAACTCTGTACCATCCTTTGCACCATGTCACTATAATCAAAGGAAAAGCGCTAATGTTTAGCCCAGCTGCAATTCTAAACCAATGGAAAGGAGGTAACGGTTTATCTACCTTATGCTTACGGACAACAATATAAACTTGAACTTGGTGATGCGTACCGTGCTAGCGATACAATTGGTCCATCGTTACCTGTCGCCGCGTATATTTCGCAATGAATAGCCGCGATCCTGTCTGGTATGCCGGTTGCCTGGGGCGTATATTATGCTATTCATTTCATTTATTTCATCTTACTGTCGTCTGTGGTTTCTTTTAAAAAAACGTGTTATACTCTTCCATTGAAACGAATGGTATACCGCAGTGGGCGCCGGCACTCAAACTCTGAGGTTTACTGGATCATTTGTACATTTTGGGAAACTCTTACAGCCGCGTATCTTCTGTTTCTTATACTTTTAACCATTTTATGGTTTAATAGTCGTGTAATAGACAAACAGTCTAAACAGATTGACTCATGCACTTAAACACTTGAATCCTATATTCTTTTGGGGACGATTTAGTTGCATTTTAATGGAAACAGCATGGTAGTGTAGCATAGTGGGTAAGGAGCAGGCGTCATACTCGAAAAGTTGCCGGTTCGATTCCCCACTAGGGCACTGCTGTTGTACCCTCGGGCAAGCTACTTAACGTAACCCCCAATTGCCTCAGTGACTATCCAGCTGTATAAATGGATACCATTGTTTAAAGGTGTAACCGACGCAAGTCCCTCTAGAGCGTCTGCTAAATCCCTATAATGTATTTATAAACTGTTCTGGCAGAAATACATGACGTACATAATACCTTATTCTCAGAAAATCCATAGTTATTTGTAAATGCCACTAGATACCTCACTGAAGAAGAGTCACCTGACTAAACTAGCACTAGGCAACTGCTAGATTTTTAAGAAAACGTATGGCAGGAAAACATAATAATCATATGTTGTTACTGTAAAAAAGTAAAAACTCTGTAAAATCGACAAATTGATTCATTGTGAAACAGGCTGCATTTTTACATGCGCTTGGTCTGGGGTTGTTAATTGTGGCCTTACGTCAGTATTTATTCAGCTATCATTGTCAGTAGGGGCTCTTGCGCTCACAATGAAACATAAATCGCTAGCACATTAAAATACAACCCAAAAGAGGGTTACAATGCAACTGCAATGCACCCAACACTAGGGATACGTTTAATCAATCACTTGCATCAATGCAACAATGCATCAACCAACACGAATACAAATAAGAAGTAATATCAGTTGTCAAAGAATCTCAGTTGTCTCTGTATTAAAGATGATATTTCCTGTCCTTTTCTTTCTCTTTAGACAGCAGGAGTTTCAGGACTGAAACACCCAGCGAATGGGTGTAACAACACCCAGCGAATGAATGAATTAATGAATGAATGAATTAATTAATGAAATTCTACACCAGAATGTATTTATTTTCCGTAATAACTATGTACGTCACGTTATTCAGCAGACTTTTGTTCCGTAGTATGTAACATTGCGTAACGCGGCGTATTAAACAATTGTATGTCACAAATATTAAATGTTGATAACCTTGTTATTTTAATAACTATAAATTAAAAATGAAACAATTTGATTGCAAGAAAAATACTTTCTCTCCATTGGCCCCAGGGCACAGTGACCATATTTGCATCTTGGTTGACTTGGTCCACTTCACTGGGGGCGTGCCATTGCTCATTTGGCTGTGAAGGATCTGCAGCGTTGGTTAAGTTTATGATCTTGGTGTGGGATGTAGTTTTTCCGCTTCCTTCAGACGCTGTTGGTTGGAGTGTAAGTTACACAAGTTTTCTTACGCCTGCGGACAGACCTTTCACAGTTTATTCAGCGTCATACAAGGAAGAGAAAGGGCAACCTGACATTTTATCGTTCATTTCTGCCTACGGTATAAATGTCTGCATCCATCCCAGTTCTTTTCTCATATATTTTGTGAATATCACTTCTTACTACCCCTTCTGACGTGGTGTTTTTCAAAGATGGACCCGGTTACCCACTCTTTATGTTGGACTTGTTCCAGCTGAGCTCACAATCAAGGCTGATTGAGCTGCCTGACGTGGTACCGATTTGGATTTGACAACGCTTAACAAATGTCGGCAGTTAGTTATCTGTTACACGTAGGGGTTGTCGGAAATGTGATTGTTCCATCAGGAGGACACAATTAAAGGTGTTTCTGTGAGTCATTTTTCATTTATATCTAAATGAGTAGCCTAATGCCGCCAGGTGGACAGACCGCCGTATCCGAACCCACTGCACGTGACAGCTGAGCATGTATAAACAGCTGTCAGCATGGCGAAATCACTCAGCACTTCGCAATTTAATGCTGCGCAACCGATATAGGACCCAGTCTGCTTCACACGTGCTTTCCTAATTTGGATTATGAAATCATGGGAGCACATCTGCAAATTCGATTATATATTTTTATCTGTTAGGATTTAAATGTAATGTGCTATGCGACGCAGTTTACTCTGTTTTACCGTTTATATTACGTTAATTGAATCTCATAATTTGCTAGCTGAAGCAGGCGTCATAATCCTCTCAAATAAAGACAGGTATTTTATTAATGCACATGTGCGTATTACTTGGTAGAGATGACCGTTCCCTTGGAAAATCTTGCAAGCAACAGGCAACGTGGACAGATTCGGAAAGTTGAAGGTTTGTGCGCCTCTAGATGGCGCTGTCGTTTCATTTTAAACTTGTGTGAACTGTTTCACAAAATAGATTGCTGAGAAAATGTTACTGCTATGAAACTCACGAACTGAAATTCATGAAATGTGTTAAATTACATGTAACACTGGTCATTAGGAATGCACACACATGTATTGGCCACATGCCTATGTGTACGCCTTGATGTAAAGAGGAAAGATGAACTCGACCACATACAATTTATTTGGTCCTGTTGCAGCGGTTTTGGGTAATAACTGAATTTGCAGTCACACTGAAATGGAAGACAAGTGCATGCACAGCCATTTCAGAGTACTATGGATTCGTTTACAATAGCCCCATGATTAAACCGGATAAAACGTCTACTGTGGCATACAGGATGTTTAACCATTGTCATTCATGGAATGATGAGTCCACACTCAGGCTGAACTTATGATTTACAGATGTTCTTAACCTGCATGCTTCCACTGGAGAGACTAGGCTATGTCTTGAAAGGAAAACATATAATATTTTTAATGTTATATGTATTTAATTTGTCTTTAGCCCTGTTTGTGTTTCCTGTCTGTGTTTTCCTCTTGAAGTATGTTGTAGCAAGTACGTTAAATTGAATTTATACCTTTATGTTTTGAAACCAAGATAAAGTAGAAGAACAGGAGAAATGCACATACCTGTTTGACAGGTATCTTATAATCTGTACATTTAGAGACAACAGGTGTGCTGCTGGGTTCAGCGTATTAGCAGGAAAATGCAAATGCAAGGTGTTATCCACAAGAGCTTTTTGCATACTGGTTGTAACTCAAGTGACTTGGGTGTGGAGGTGTGGAGCTATTTCCACTTTTCTGGGAAGACAATTTATATCCAGAACAGTAAAGCCTCAGAGGCCAGAAGGTGAGAAGCTGAAATGTTTTCAGTTGGCCACTCGTACCTTTCCACAGGACAGCTGCCACTGGGCAGTATATCACAAGCCTCAACATGGAGGACTGACAACTTTAGAGTGCATGTGTGTCTGGAACATCAGCAGCTCCGTCTCGGAGCTGAGGCCATTAGCCAACACTAGCTCAGTAGAACCATGTCAGTTTGTCAGGCCTAACGGACGTCGCACAGGTACATGTTTCAACTCCCAGGTGTCAGATCACGTCACGTTTGCAAAGAAATATAAGTAAAATGTCCAGTTCAACATTTGGAACCTAAAGCGTTTGCTGGGAAATGTTGAACTCAAAGAGTAGAAGTCTGTATTTGCGACTCCCAGTCAAACTGTATTTTCTCTTTTTGGGGGGGTAAAGGTGGGGTGCTTGCGGAGGGTAACTTGTAAAGATCCAGCCATGCAGTACTCCTTTTTAGATCGTTGCCGAAATGATTTATGGAGCAGCTGTTGATATTTTTATTTGGTGTCTCACTGTGTCCCGCGTTTGAGCACAGCCGCATAATATAGTACCGGCCAACTTCTCAAGAGGGTGCGCCTCTAAATCAAACGACGAATCAAGCCAATCTTGTGTCAGCATTTCATGCAGAACACACCGTTCTACCACGCTGTCAATACCACTTCCAATATTACACTTGGATACATCGAACACACAACTCAGAACTACTTACTAGTGGGTGTATTGATATCTTTTTATTGAACTAATTATTCTTGCTTTATCGCAATATGTCTCCTTTACTGCGGAAGTAAAACTTTTTTTATAAATGCCAAAAAGGAAACGAAAACGGGTGGAGGGAGATGTAGAATTTAACCACTGTGCCTGAACTTACCTGCTACCCATGAGCGAACAAAAAACAGGCTTTGAAAACATAACGATATAGCGAACTGAGTACACGCAAACACACGGACAAGACCCCTTGAAATCGGAGTGCTACTGAAGCAGTTAACATTCTCCACTTCCAAAGTTGCTGACAGATAATCCTAGGATTCGCCCTGCTCGGATCGTCATTCCGGGTGTCGGCAAACTTCCCTTTGGACGTCATACATAACACAGGGCAGCGCCGCCTTCCAAAAAAAAAAAAAAAAAAAAAACGAGCGGCAGAAGTACTCCGGATTCCCAGCTCCACCGTGAAAACATACCGACACTCAAAGTAGCTGATGGGAGAAGACGCGCTCACGTTTACTTTGTGCTCAGTGCTGCATAATATACCCCGAGAAAATCCGACATCGTGAATTTACAGACCCTCTTCGCCGAACGAATAAAGGAGATTGGATTACGGCACGTGTCACTGAAATTTAGACTGACACGGCAGGGTAATGTAAGTTTATGACTGACTGCTGTTCTATCTGGGATCAGTGCGTATAACTGAAAGGCCACTGTTCTTCCTACTTTGCACGCTATTCGCATTTTTTGCGCACACTCGAAAACCATACAAGCCAAATTGTGTGGCGTCGATATAACGTTTGATCAGGAAAATATTAAGTAACAGGTAAGGCAGCTTGCATGAGTTGCTGATGAAGTATTACGTTACTTTGCAGACCTTTTTTTCCAAATAGATCAATGTTCAGTAATTTGGACCAGAGGAGTCACAGTGGTCACATTAATATGCACTGAATTCTCCTTAAAACTTGTTCGTGTGGATTTCTAATTAGTCGCACTGTCAGTCCGGTTCAGTCTCATGTCGTAAATAAATTACACCCGCATACTTGGTGACAGGACGTATCGCTTAACAGTAGTCAATGGGTTATAATTTACATGCTGAATCATTAAACTAACAGTGGCGTTTGATTACAATGGACTTGGTGCGTTGGTTGATGTCTGATTTAGCTATATCAACTGTGGCTTAAATAGGCCTATGATATATATTGGATGAAACTGTTTTAATGTTACTACTTAATTTGGTTGTCTGGCTAGGTGGAATAGGTACATAAACTGAGATCTTATTTTTTAAACTGATGAGTGAATTTTCCAAACTGCCTTCATATAGTCACCCGTCAACGCATGGCTTCCAATAGCCATAGTTAAGGCATTAAATATGATTATCTTACTCCTTGCCAGAAATGGCAGTATAATGCTGCTGTAAAGAAGCATAAGGGTATTATAATTTTTAATCCCTTAAACATACAGTTGTGTTGTTAGCCCTATTCTGGATAGAAACAGTGGGAAGTCATCTCACGTATTTGTATGGGGCATTTTCAAGGTAAAAAAAATCGCCCGTCCTAGTGGGTTGAAAACTCCATAGTAGCTGTGGCTTAAAAGTGTTCATTGGTTGAGCAAGTCGTTTAATTTATAGCATGAGAATAACTGTGCGGAATGAGAATTACTATGCGGGAAGTGCCATCGCTTCATTGTCTTGTGGAGAGACGGGTCAGTCATTCTGCCGCGATATTCAAGAATGCATTTGCGTGTTTCCGTATGTCTTAATGTCTGACTGTAAACTACACTCCATAGTATTCCATTCCACAGTGGAATTTGGCTCTTTTAAAGTAACAGTCTCAGTTATGTTTTTTTGTCTTGTCTGTTTAAATAATCCACGGAGGTTTTCTAAGAGTTACCATGCCCTGTGTTGTGTCCATACAACTGACACACTAGTGGATTCGTTGACACTGCCTCAATGATAACACTACGTTAAAAAGAGACTGTTACAAGGGAATGGTTTACCAGAATTAATTGGCCAACTCTTGCAAATTTCTTTACAGTTAATTTCCCTACTCTCCTGTGTTGCACCAAGAAATGGAAATGGCTTTTTAAAGTGAGTGCAATTATGTTTGAACTTGAATGCTTCTTTGGAATCCTGGATTACTGTGGTTGTTGAAAACAGAGCAATTAACATTAAGTAGCTTAAGCACAAAAAAGTTTGCGCGCACATAATGATTTACCAGTGCCCAAAAGAACGTGATTAGACAAAGCGCTAAACAAGGTGTTTTTTTTTTCTCCCCAAAAACAGATTTTGTCTGAGTTTTAAGTACTCATTTTGGGCAGCAGGGGATGTGGAGTTGAGAGTAAGGGAAACTCTTCTTGGATACCACTGGACTCAGCACTATTGCCATTATTCAAGGAACCCAAACACATTTTAGCTGTATCAATGGGTAGCAGAACATGTAAGTATTGTAACTTTCCTTGGCTAAACGGGTGTGCACAGTGGAAAACCAAACTTTTTGCCTCATAGATAGCAAAAGCAAAGAAAAGATCTGGAAGTACTCCCCCCATCAAAGTTGAGAGAAAGAAAGAAAAATGAAATATCCCTGCACTCACAAATTTCATGTTTAGTAGTGGATGTTTTGGTCGACATGACCTTGGTCAAAATATGAGAATGGTTGTGTTGACCAAAACATTTGTCAGTGTTGCAGAGTTCATGAGCATGTGGAAATCCTTCCCTTTTTTTCATAAATTGTTTCTCAGAGCTTCATCAAATTGTACTTGGATTCAGAATTGCTTTCATTCCTGCACTTGAGATTGAAATGAATGCATCTCTTGCTCTGTTAGCTGATGAGGCTGGGCAAGACAGTAACCTTGGACGTGCGAAATTCCCAGACCTTTAGCAGTGCATGCCATTGGTCCCTTGGACCCTGAGTGTTAATCAACATTTCTGTTGACTTCTCACAAGCTGTAGTCTCTCAACAGTAGCCAGAGCGTAAAAAGCAAAGTTGCACAACCCCCGTGTTCTGGAATGAGACTAGCTGCTTGATTGACAGGCTGTCAGCATGGAATTGCAGAGGAACACACCAGAAGGAATGCTGCTGTTGAGACCGCAGGGGTGGCCCTTAAATGAATTGCACAGTACAGAGAAACGTGGAGAGGGGATTGCATGCAGAGAGTGAGAGAAATAAAGCCATTTTGAACACTTCCCTCAGGAGCCATAAACAATGTATTACCCTGCAGGGTGACCCACACATGAACTTTTGCCAAAGTACTGCCGCACACAAATACACAGTCTACAGGTGGTCAGGTTCAGGGACTACATTAGAGACTTTGACAACAAAGATGTGCCATGTTATGGCCAGATAATCAGTTCCTGAGTTCCTCCCATCCTCATTATTTCCTTCCTTTAGAGGTTCTGCTTGGGAACTGGAGGTTCCCATACTGTCTGCATTGCTATGCTAGTGATTGGTGTTCTGTTTTCGGACCAACAAATCAAACATTTATAGCTTTAACAATGGCAGAGATAGAACTTTCACTGTTAAGCACAGGGAGCTGAATTGAACATATGTAGTGTCAGCACTGAACAATGCTCCATGCAAGCTCTTATTGACCTATGGTATCTCATGAGAACCAATAGGTTTCAAACAGACAGTGGAAGGAATTGTTGTAATGTCTAACCAATTTCCAATGAAAGAACAGTACTGATGATAGCAGAGCAGGTACAGTGTTGAAATGTAGCTAACCCATTCCAGACACCAGATACCAGACAAATTCCTTTCATAGCTCTCAACATATGTGGAATTTCAACCTTAATTTATTTAGCCTTTATTGTTTGTTCTCCTGTCTTATATTCCTTTCGGTACCATACGCGCAGCATTTGACATTGAGGAAGAACACGGACCAATCCACCAGTTCTGCAACAGCCTGCATTCTCGGTTTCAACAGCTCTGAAGGCTTTATGGGTTTGTCAAGGTTAGCTGCTCTACATGTGATGAAGGTATGGCGGGGGACATGTGCTGACAGCGCTCTGACGTGTGGTGTAATTTTCCACCCCTGCTCGGATGAGCCATCATTTCCCGCACGTCTCAATGCTGTGACAGCTGGCAACGCGACAGGCTGGTTCTTGTGCCCCCGGGGGACGAAAGTCCTGCCTCTCCATGGGTGCCCCCGGGGGACGAAAGTCCTGCCTCTCCATGGTTTAAAATGCACAGAGCAACCATACCTTTAGAGTGTGCCACTTCCCAAACATCACCGTGAGCACGGGTGATGGTGGCGCTCTCTCACTTCAGGAAACAAAGTCTCGAAGTTCATTGTGCTGTGAATGAGACAGTGTTACAGTACATGCCCAGAGTCAAACAAATATATAGCTTTAGAGTCATTCATTCATAAGTATATTTTTTATTTTTTGTCTCTTTGGAATTGGCCAAGGAATGTTTAGGGTTGTCAAATCTGCGTACGGAATTATTACCTAAGTAAAGGTTTTGATGCTGTGGAATTCTCATTGATGCTTTCATTGCAGTGGTAGATGTTACTGTATATTTTGATAAAACATTTTAAGTTTTCTGGGTTTGGTTTGGCCTCTGCAGAAATTTGGTTTGTACCATTTAATCAACAGAAGGAGCCAGCCTTGAGTTTCTTGATCCTGAGGGTTCGAAAGAAGTGCTCAGATTTTTTTCTGGATTTAGGCTGCCGTTGAAAAACAGCACCCGGTAATGTTACACGTGCTCAAACAGAGATTGGCAAACAAATGAAAATATCATGGCATATGAGTAATGTTCTTTACTCATGCCTTTGAGCACTGTTATGTTGCCCTGTTATTTAGCACCATATTTGGTGCTTAATGTTATGGTGTTGCAAAAAGCCCTTAAATGGTTGTACGGTTTTTGTTTTTTTCCCCTGTCCTGGATTCATCAGCTGATGGTAGGGCTGTGTTGTTGTGCATGAGCCTTAGCAATCTAAGATGTGGCCTCTCACAGACTGTGGTGGAATTTAGATCTGAAAAGGAATGATGGGTGAGGAATAGAAAGAGGTCCAGCCGCGAGTCCATTGCTTCAGCTCAGTTCATTACTGGGTTACTGTTAATTCTCAGTTAATTACCGACTCACTGTTAATTAATAAGTATTAATTATGCTTTCAATTATTCTCAACAGTAGTGAAAGTTCTCTGAATCTGAAACTAATTATACGGAGAACTCTATTTTAGCTTTTGAATCTCTCTTGACTACACTTTGGCTTGTTCAGCCTGAAACATTAACCAGCCCACCTGACTGTCAAAAGTTACCAGCCAAGTTCTGATTGTGGTTTCCCAGGTAAAACCTCTTCAAAAAAATCTTCATTCTTTTCAGTGTATACTTAGGTTTGGTCAAAGCTTGATTTGCAGCTGTAGCTTGGGGGAGAAATTAACCACATATATGATTTACTTTCACTAACAAGCCAAGTTCCCCTTATTCCAAACAGAGTATACATGAGCAGTGCCTTTTGGAGGAGGCCACAGCGTCTCCTGCTGGAGTCGACACCCCAGCGGGGAACAGGATCCTAACATGTCAACACGTGTCGCAAAGTGTGTCAGTCGCTCCGATGCCTTCTGTTGGCAGACAGAGTTAATGCATTATGCGCCCTGCCAGCTGTCCTGCGGGGATGTTTTAGGCTGCAGGCGGTCTTGCTGCACTTGGGCTCAGAAAACTGCAAGCTGTCCCCTTCCTGTTTCCAGCACACTTCCTCACAGCCGCCCTCTCTCTATGAGCAAGCGTGCGTCTACGGTCACCCGGTCGTCGGTAATTTGAACTTGAGGGGGGGAGGGGGGTCAAAGGGACAAAATTGCTTGCTATATTCCAGAATCCTCAACGTGCAGAGGGCCGGTCTTGAGCGGAGTGACGGATCAGCTGACCCAGGCTGAACACAGAGCCCCGCCCCCCCTCTGTGCAGGTCTTCATCAGCACTATCTGTCACAGCAAACCTGAAACCGCACCATCAGAACTGCTGGCCTCCTGATAAAATAACACAGGTGCAAGCTCCATTCAGGGAGAATAATAGGCGGAATAAAAGGGTGTCTCATCAGATCTCTGCCAAGCGTGACCTCCTTGACAGATGACCTACAGCCCTTTGCATGGGAGAGGGAGGCATAGAGACAGCTGCTGGAGCATGCCAGTGAAACAGGTATTTTTTTCATGTGTTTAGGAGTAATTCTTGATTAAATGTAAAACAGTGTAACACCCAATTAATACGTACTCTCAGTTTCATTTGCTGCGTGTGTATGAAACAATATCCCTGATAAGATCTCAGCTCTGTCACAAGTAAGTGTGGCTTGAGATGATAACGACGGGACTTGTTGATCTGGCCCTGAGCGGTGTCCATTCTCCCTGGGTTCTTAGAAATGCAGGGAATTCCTGTGGAGACCGCAGGTATTTGTAATCTGCAGTCAAGTACACGTCAAGGAGCGTCGTTTGTGACCTGATGTCAAATCCATTTCCGAGTGGAATACCTGGTTTTTCATTGGCTGGGGAATGTCTGCAGGGTCATGCAGCATGGAACATGAGAGCTGTCTATTCTAAGTACGTGCACTCGTGATGTCACCTCTCGGCTTCACTGTCACCCACAGAGGCGCCGTGAAAAAAGGAATCGCTGACTGCCTGGCTACTGCACTGTGTTCTGCAATTGTATCAGAAGATACAGCGCTAGCACTGAGTTTTATGCCGTTAAAGACGGCTTATTGCTATGTTTGGTGAAAGGCAGCTGAAACTGAAGCGTGCTTTCCATTTAAAAACTGGTACTTTGTGGTTTGATACACCACTTCTGCCTAGGAGTCTTCACTTCTCCTTTTTGCAACAGTTAGGTCAGTGATAATAATGAAGGCCCATGAGGAAAGCTCAGTCTGATTCATAGGGCTGTTATACAGCAGTGCAAATGTACATACGGAGTTGATGAGGTTCAGGCTGTGGCTGCTCAGTTGTTTTAAATGAAATGGCCTCAGAATGCACCACTGAGAGACATCACAATAAGTTGTCCAGGTGATTAAGTCGGTCACACAGAGGTATCCAACGGCAGTTTTTGCTTTTGGACTGAAGTCTCTCCAGATAGATCTCCTGCCAGGAGAGACAGCTGATCAGTACACGCAGCTGGGTAGACTCCCAGACACCAGACAGTTCCCCTCTCCCGTGCTCCACAACTGACGGATTTTTCTCTTTGGATGATAAATGGCAAGCAGGAGCTGCTTAGAAAATTCATGGAGAGTTTTTGTGGTGCTCCCGGACTGCGCTCCATTGTTTTGGCTCCAGTCCTGGAAGAAGTGGCCACTTTTCTGGGAGTTAATGAGATACACAGCATGTGTTTGCAGGCCATGAAAAGAGCGTAGCCCTCTGGGTGCTCCGGGACAATGTCTGGGCACTGGAGAGCCCTGCTGCCATTTTTGATAATTCCTCATTTGTTTGTAAAGATTTTGACCCTGAATTTCCTCACACTCTGCAATAATGACCAGATTTGTGTGTTTAATTCAAAGCTCTCCTGTTACTCTGGTCCTGAAATCAGCTTCCCTTTGTTTTGGTTGATGGTCTGAACCCGCCCGCAGGACTGATCAGCTCCTCTTTTTTGTTTTGATGTCAGCCCTGTTCAGCCAACCAAGTGAATTTATTATTTTTGCCTGTGCTACTCTGCTGACAGGATTCTGTTAGGTCAACATCTAATACCAATAGTGGGTGTGCCTGTTGCCTGTTCTGCCTCTGGACCCTGCATTATTCGGCCCCAAAAAAGGAACTCAGAAGTTGCCACAAAAGCCTTTACGGGGGTTTATGAGTGATCTAAATTCCTCCTTTGTCCAGCATGTTGTATGCTGTGTGACCATGCATACTTGCCAGGAGCAGAGCTGTGTTAGCCAAAAGTCTCTTTCGAGGTTAAATGGTATAGGAATTAACATTGGCGCGCCGTGGGTGGGCTTGTTCTGGATTAAGAGTGAAAAACAGAACATGTCTGTGGGATTGTGTTTTAGTCTGGCACCCATTTTTATTATCCACCATAGCTTAGTTTGTGCCTTTGCCATGTGTGGTTCAACCTGCCATGCTTAAAACAAACTGATAAGAATTGTACTGTTTTTCTGCTGCCAAAGAGGAACTGCACAGGCAGACACAGCCACACTGTGCCTGACAGATGCAGCCACACTGTGTGGCTAGCCTTTATGAAAGGCCTTTTTTATTTTCTGTGTTTTTTTTGCGGCCCTCCCTCTTGATCTGGGACATGACAGCCCACGCCGAAGCAGGTGCATATTTCACATCTCTGAAATTCCTCTCCTGGAGGCTTGTGGCACCAAATCAAGCTGATAACATGTGTGCTGATAGCTGCCGTATTACAGTCTATGCAAGAGAGACTGCTTTGAATTCTCCCTGACAAGATCAGACATGCCATTTCATGGAGTTAGAACAAAGCCTTATGGGAAATACTCTGTGTCCAGAGATATATTTCTTTTTTGTAAAATAATTTCTTAATGTCCTATTTAGAGCAGGTTAGAAAAGATTATTTTATTTTCCTCAATTATCAAATATATGTGGGCTTTTAGTGTAACAGTGTGGAAGCTGGTACAAGCTCTCAGATAGCTCAGCCAGGCTTTTCGGCACCATGCCTCATGGGGAAAACACCATTAGTGTTTTTCCAAAGGGATGCCTACATTTATCTGTACAAAACATTGTATGTTGTGAAATGTGTGATTCACACTGCAGAAATGTGGTTGTACTGTGCTTATTCACAGAGATGATAAAAAGATGAAGACTGTGTAGTGACCACACTTGACTGGGTATTGAGAGCACTATGACTTTTACACAGGTGTCAGGGTTCTTGAGAAATGAGCATGAGTGGGGAAGAGATGTAATCTTTTGTGCGTTTTTCTTGGTGTTATCAGCGCAGGGTGTGTGTGTGTGTGTGTGAGTGAATCGGAGTGATTTCCATTGTGTCACATGGTAAACAGCACTCCATTCTGCATGTGATTCCAGTTTTTACAAGCTGTGCAGACGGCATTTGCCACCTTCTCATTATCTGTGTGTGTAATGGCACCCCATACCGATGGCTCTGATAACCACTTGCCACTTTGAGTTAAGCCAGGAATTCAAACCAGGTTTTGTGCTGCCCAGCGGGCGCTGATTCGTTTGACTGAGGCTTTCAGGACTACCATTTAAGTGAGACGAATGCATGCAAAAATGCAACACACCCATCTAAAATTTGTCAGAGATTTGAATCTTGGGATGACAAGTGGTAGTTTGGGGTAAACCAAGCCCAAGTCTAAGGGATGGTGTAAAATAGATTTTTTTCTGACACCATAAAATCAGGACATATCAATGTTTGTATGTATGTATTTTGTGCTTATTCCAAATATCTGCATGTCAGCAAAAGGGATGACTTTCTTAACTCCGCAGTGGATTATTTTTGGTATGAAATCAGTGTGACTATGATGGCTCTGAAGCTTACAGCCAAAACAGAAGTTTCAGCCCTTTGTCTTACAAAAAGTAGAGGAAGCTTATGCAATATGGAGACAAATGTTATTTTTTCCTTACAGTACATAACATCGGCCCACAGTTAGAGCAGACAAAGGAATGGTCTCTGTAACGGTCGCCTAATTTCAAATACAGCACCACACCCTTTAGTTCCATGGGCAGTTAATGGCACAGAACACAACACTCTTCTATTCCATTGCATCCAGTGCTTCTCTAATCAAAAGTATATTGTATACGGGCCTCCCTTAAGCAAAGAGCTGGTAATCCATTTTCAACAGTTTCAAAGATATGTAGACATGCCAGAAATAACTTGCATGTACAGGGAAAAATACTGTCCCCGTTATGAAAGGTCCGACGAATTAACATGCTCCTTTGTGACACATTGCCTGAGGCTTGGTATGTTGTAATGACCCCACCCTGGCCAATGAGAATGCTGGCTGGGCGTGGCTATGTTTGCTGCTGATAGGGCAGTTTGACTGCAACTGGAATGTCTGGCTCAGGAATGTCTCTCATTTTTGTACATAGAGGCCTGTCTACGGGGGGCCTACAGAGACCACCAGGATGTCCTGAACAAAAAAAATTGCTGAGTCATCTGTTCAGAGTGGGGCCTGGGAGTTGGAGAAGTGTTTTGTGGTCCAAACTTCTAACCACTATGTTGGAGGCTTTAACTATAGCTGACATGGCTGGTGTGGCCTTGTGCAATGTACCTAAATATCCAGGGGTATGAATGGATGAAATGCAAAATTTGAGCTGCTCTCTATCACAATGGACAAAGCTGTCTGCTAAACACATGCACAATGTATATTGTGATATCAGACTTGTGCCTTAGCACACCTGAATGTGGGCCTTTTTATGCTGACAAGAAAAAGCCCAGGTTAAATGTGACCAAAGCCTGGCTTTACTGTGTGCTCAACAGCAGTCAATTGCTCTGCTTTAGTACAATGTACAGTTCTCCATTAACCGCTCATTGGGTGACCTTGGGGTGTTTGGGTTCACCGCACAAAAGACCATTCTGCTATCAATATTTACATTTTACATAATAAGGCATGATTATGCACCAAAAATAGCAGAAAAGCAAGAACGCAATCTTGGTGTATATTCCGGCATGACTGAAAATGTTACAGCAGAGAGAGACAGATGGTGACTGATATGGTTTCTGGCTCTTCCTGTGAGATATCCCACAATGCCTTGCGCTCAGAACTGTTTTCTATTGATGTAGTACTGGGAGAGAAAGCTACACTTCCATTAAAATGACTGTGTTTCACAGTATATGACTACATACATACAAAGAGGCGATGACTCAAACAGAGGCCTAGTTTAGTGGATTTATTTTTGTTTTAATCTGAACCCGCTCATAGGCACCAGTTTATCAAGTGTTGTGGACAGACTGTCCAGCAGTGTTTTAGTCTTTCAGTGCCTGCTGCAGAGCGGAAGATGACAAGTTGAAGCGTGGTGCCAAGTTTGATTAGGTTGCCAAGAGCTCAAATGCCACAAGTCTGTTGTTTGGGGCAAGGGGACCAGTACCCTGCAGGCCAGACTTTTCACTTGTTCAGATTACTCACACATCCTAATGCAGCCACTGACTGATTTGAACATGAAAGGGCTCCTTTTAAAATATTCTCTACCCCAGAATACTCAAGGGTGATAACCCTCATCTGATTTTCTGCCTTGACTGGATATTCAAACTGGCAGGCGGGTGGTTCAGCAAAGAAGGGGGGGGGGGGGTGGGGGGGAGGACTTTTTTCATGTGCCAGTTCCATTTTTAGACATACTGGCATTTTCACAGGGCTATTTAATGCATGCTTTCTAGAGTTCATCGGTGGGTTGGAAAAGTGCTGTTTTATGCAAGGGTTTATTAATGCCACTAAAGAGAGTCTCAAGCTTTTTAAGGTGCATATTAGCATGTAGAGTTATGCTACTGAATTTCTTTGCAAACTGTTACCCTCAACAGGACTAAAACATAGTCATTAACATAATACTTGTCATTGTTTAAAGAAAGGTCACACTTAAAGTGCATATTTATGCTTTTTAAATGCTAAAGGCATTGCTATCCTTTTTAAAGCAGTGCTCAGGTAGTCAATAGGTAAAAAATCTGTTCTGAATTAAAAATTTGTAATGAATTAATTACAGTTGAATAAGGTGTAATGAACAAAATGGTTTATCAGCAAACAGAAAAGTGCATTAACTGCAAACACATTAACGATGAGTTTAGTAACTCTTAGTTAATAAGTAGCAACACAAGTGTATTCTTTAAATGTTTACTAAGAGTGTAAATGGGTCCTCAGAATAACCTAAGGTGATCCAAAGGAGAATTTGATTGATTGTGTTCTTTATGATACTACAAATTTCATGCAGTTGCATATATGATGCCAAGTATCATGTTACTGTATCATTATAGTTTCAAAGTCTAAATTGTGTCAAACCTACAGTATCTAATGAACTGACATAAAAAAGCAGCTGTTTAGTTAAAATTTTGCAGGGGCAAAGAAGGCAAACATGTATCTGTCTCTCTGTTTTTTTTTTTTTACAGTCATTAGGAGAAAGCTGCAAGTCGGACATTTTTTTCTGCCTGCGCTCGTAGAATTCAGTGTCTTGGGGTATTGCTAAATCAGGTGGTGGAGGCAGTGATGTGCAAAGGGTAGACAGGCGGAGTGGGGGCGTCAGACGCCATGGAGCCACCAGCCAGTCTGCATCAGGCCTGGCAGATTGTCGGGAGTGGAAGTGATCTCACAGACCGTGTACTGAAAGATTACAATGCCTTACAATTGCGCAGAAAAATTCACATTCAAAAACCTTTGTGTTTTTCGTGGGACAGGTACTGTCAGCTCACATTCTCTGACTCTTAAGTGTTTTGGGCAAGACTTTTTTTCTGGCACATTTTTGGGAAGATTTCTGGGGCAAAATGCCTTTGTTCTCACGCTCAGGACTCAATGAGTCCTATTCTCGTCAAGTAGTGTAGACTTTAAAGTAGATAATAATATGGTTGTCTCTTAAAACATTATATAACCTGCAGTCTATTTTGAGCGATTGAAAACTGGCCAGTGATTTTGGAAGTTGAATGTTTGCGGACAGCGCGTTTATTGAGACGCATCAATTCTCATTTAGCGTGTGGTCTTTTAACATTTTCTTTTATCATGTCATACTGTTGCTCTTCAGCCCAGATTGTCATACAAAATCTCAAGTACATGCGTCACACTGAAATGGCTCCAGACAGGAAGTCTTGGTGAAGAATTAACACAAAACGTAATGAATGACTCACCGTTTGTAGTGAGGTTTGCCGCAGTAATGTAAAAAAGCTCACTACCATCTGGTCAGACTGAGAAATTGGATTTTTTCAGTCCATTCAATCCACGTTTTGAATAAACATGCTCTTATTTTGTGATGTTGTGTAAGCCATCTGTAGAGATGCCCATGGACCCATTGCCTGTGACATGCAGTGTGACATGTGGCTTCCTTCACCAGTTTAGGTTGGGCATGCCAGGAGCAGCCAGACGTTCAGCGTAGCCACTGAGCTGCTGGAGTCGGAACAAGGGGGCGAGGGATCGATCCGGCGGTGCGGATGATGGGGGAGACCGAGGACGAGAGGAGCGCCCAGGCGGGGCAGCTCTTCGAGAACTTCATCCAGGCGTCCACCTGCAAGGGCACCCTGCAGGCCTTCTCCATCCTCTGCAGGCAGCTGGAGCTGGACCCGCGGGACAACAGGAGCTTCTATGGTGGGCTGAAGGCCCGGGTCACCTCCTGGAAGGCCAAGGCCCTCTGGAGCAAACTGGATAAGAGAGCCACCCACAAGGAGTATAAGAAGGGCAGGGCCTGCGTGGGCACCAAGGTAAGCCCCGGCACGGGCTTCACTCCTTCAGTCAGACACGCGTCTGGCACGGCGGGTTTTGGTACCACGGGTTTGGTATTGTGCCCTGCATTTCCTGTGTAATCTGCACAACAGCACATTCTGACACAGCCTGTCAGGAAGGCTGTGTCAGTATGTCAATATCAATAAGGAAGAGGGACAAGGCGATTTGAAATGGACTGAGATTCTTCTGACAGGTGGAGGTGGGACGTTTTTAGACAGAAGGCAAACATTACATTCATTTAGCAGATGCTCTCATCAACTTCCAGCACAAAAGAACAGAAGTGTATCCATTCAAGCTGAATGAACAACAGTATCAGACCAGGCTAACAACACTCCCAGACCAGTGACTGTGAGCATAACACTATTCAAGTCGTACGACAAGTTAACTTGTGCAACCCGACTGGATAAGGGAAGCCAAGTATACAACCATACAGTAGTCATGAGATTACAGAATCAAAAACACTTCAGGCCCAGTGATTTGGGTGGCATATTTCCTTTGTATTATTTCATTGTGTGAGTAGTTTGTGTATGATTATTAATTTTGGGTGGCATATTTCCTTTGTATTATTTCATTGTGTGAGTAGCTTGTGTATGATTATTAATTTGATCGGATCTCCTCTGTACCGGTTTGTAGGTGCCTCTCCTAACTGTTGTTTTCAGGCCCTTCATCCACTTATTCAGTTCAGTAGAAACCGCTTTCTCATGAGTGCGGTGGCGAAACAAGGCCCATGACTAAAACAATGCCAAGCTGCTAATTCGAAGCTAACCCCGTCCAGCCTTATTAAATTCTCCCCTTAAGGTGCACTGCAAGCATTCCAGTATGGAGTAACGACTGACCTGCCACACCCAGTGCCTGCAACCTCAGCTCACCTTTACAACAAAGTACAAAATTGACACAGTAGACAGCGCTTCCGAAGTCTGATTACAGCTTGGCCTGCTTTTGCCAATAGCAAGGTCTAACTTCAGTTCACACACAGATGACTTTAATGATGTATTCAAGCAGCTGATTGGACAATTTCCTCTCTCCCTGTTTTGATTGGCTATTTAAAAAGAGAAGGTAAATCTACTACACCAATCTTTTGCTCTTTGCTAAAGCTTGGTCCTTCTTTGTCCTCCGGTTTGTATAATTGGATGTTATGTTGTTAAAGGAGGAAATAATTACCCCCTTTAGGATGTGAAACCCTGTAATTGGGCACATCACAATAGAGGACTTGAGCCATGCTCTGTCGCGCTGCGCCGCCATCCGCCCAGTCTGGCTCCCAGCATGCCTTGCAGAAGGCTGAACAGACACATCAGATGTGTGTGGTGAGGGCAGGGGGGTGTGGCTCCCTAAACAGAGACCTCTGGCGAGATCCCCCCCAACCGCAGACGGGCTTGGGTCTCGGGGGGTCTCGTCCGGCTCTAAACTCTCACACACACTTCTGCAAGGCCAGCACAAATACCTCTCCCCCGCACCCTCGTCAAACGATTCCCAGCCACTCCCAAGGCAATGCGTCTTCAAGGGTAACCGTGTGAAAAACTCTTACAACTGACACAATCCGTCACCACAATGTTTTGTTTTGCGCATAAAACGGGGGCGATCACTCAAGAAGAGAGATTGTTTTTACTGGAACGGCTCAGGGGGAGGTGGTCTTAGCCTTTATTGCTCCTTCTTAAAATGCTGGATGGACTCACGCCAATTATATAATGTATGCTGTTTAAGTGGTTTAATGACCTGGTGACAGGTTCTGCTACCAATTATAAAATGCTTTGTTTTTGATGTGAGAGGAATACAATTATTCAGAGCTCCCAATGTTATGATTAACCTTTTGTTCAGACCCACATTCGCCTTTACAGTATGTCTTTCCTTTCATGTTTGTTCATTTTAAGTAATGTCCTTGGACAGCTTTGTAAGAAGGCATTGTTTATGAAAGTGGCAAGACTAATTATTATTTGTTGGATTATAAATAATTCACTGTACGTGAAGAGACAAGTTTAAGACCTTGGATTTATACTGGGTCTGTGCATTTCAGAACCTCTATCACAGAAATGCAGTATATATTCTTGAATAACAGGGGAAAAAAATCTAACATTCTGGGAAACAGAAACGGAGGATTCTGAAACTTGACACGGTCTGAAACCGTTTTTTGATTCTTTTCCCAAAATGTGTCATCTGATAAAAAAGAGGAGGATGTTACTGGCCAGTGAGGTCCTGTCTGCTAAAGATCACTCCTGATTTAAAGCAAGCTATGTGTACATTTGCAATCTAGTCAATCCATCATGAAGGCAGTCTGATGTACTTCAAGGGCCACTTGCACTCTGGCTGGTTGCACTCAGGGTGCTGTGATACCATTGTGCACCCAGTCAAAGAATTCCTGATACAGCTGTAGTCTCCAGGAAATATAATCGTGCTGGCTTCATTTTCTTTGCACAAGTCCCTGCTATGAACGACGTCTGTTATTAATCATGCAATTATTGAAACTATCTGAAGCATTTGTCCATGATAAACCATTTCAGACATTTTCCCATTCTTCAAATTTTTTTCCAAGATTCTTCTCCTTCGCATCGCCTTTGGTGCATTTCACATTACATTTACATTTACATTTATTCATTTAGCAGACGCTTTTATCCAAAGCGACTTACATAGGTTACAGTTCTTTACAATGTTATCCATATATACAGCTGGATATTTACTGAGGCAACTGTGGGTTAAGTACCTTGCCCAAGGGTACAGCAGCAGTGTCCCAGCGGGGATCGAACCGGCAACCTTTCGGTTACAAGTCCTGCTCCTTAACCACTATGCTACACTGCCGCCCTGAATTTTGTGAATTTGTACATTCACAAATATAAAAGCTGCTGCCAGTCATTTTAGTCTTTCAGGGAGATATACCTTTCTATGCTTTGCATCTGCTTTTATACTTGAATGCCTTTGTGATCTCCCAGAAAACCTTCTCTTTTAGAAGTTCTTGGTAGCAAAACAATTGGATACACAGTGTGAGAAAGAGACATTTCCAGGGTGGTGTTTGCATCCAGTGCCAAATTCAACAGAAAGTCTGCTGCAAATATTCTTGACACAAAGTTCGACTCACAGAATGTAAACTCTTTTGGTTGATTCAGAAATTTCTTAGCAGGGGAATACTTGAAAGTGGACTAGCATTTATAGATTTTTTTTTCCTGTGCTTGGAATACACAATTATTTCTGAAATGCAACCTCAGTCATTACAGCAACATTTCATTTCCTGTGTCTAAATGTATACTGTTGTCTCACATATTTTGGTGCATACCAAAGCTATGACTCACTCTGGATTATGTCGGCTTGGAGGACTGCTTTATTAATTATTTTTGTGAAGTGTTGTGTCGTTGCTACCTGTTGAGAATGTAACAGAGGCCTGAAACCAATAAATATAGACAGAATAAATACAATGACTTTAATCTGACATTTAATTCTTAGCCCCATGTTTTCTAGTTTAGAAATGAAAATTTATTTTTAAAAATGCCAGATCTACTGCTCCCGCCTTCCAGTGGATGTCTTCTTTATTATAGGTTAGGATGTTAAGTATAACTTCAGTGTCCCATAATTACAATTTCATTCTTTCCTTGTAGAAATCAAAGTACAGAGTAACTCCAAATCAAATGTGCAGTAAATTGTACTAACTCCCAGTCAGATAACCCCCTACATATAGCGTTCTGTACAGATTTGAAAAGAAACACTTGGTTGAAGCAACTTCCTCAGCCCTTCCTTTACGTAGCTGATGCCTCTCTGACAGGGTTGCCGATTTATTTTGGTGCTTTCCTAATGGTCTACCTCACCTGATTTAGTGCTTAAATCTGAGACAGCATGAGTAGGAGTCTTTGTCCTGTGATGCCCTGTAACAGAGAAGTGAAAGTGGTCCCTTCAGCTAAATTACTGATGACTTGTTTGTTTTTAGTAAACCCAAGTGCATTCACAATTAGATGTGTCCCTGTCAGTCTGACTCGCCGGGCCTGCCTCAGTCCTTGTCAAGTGTCTGCTATCATCTGCTGTGCAGCTGTAGCTGAAGGGCTCTCAGTGATTACCACTGCATTAGAATATTTCAGCCAATGGCAATCCTTGTTGGCTTCTTACTCGACCAATAAGATTCTGTTCCACCCCAGTTCTAATTCTGTAGGTAGAATGTGATACAGAAATGCCAGTGTTCCACAGGGCGGTGTTGGGCGCTGTACCTAATAAACCAGTCAGCTGGGGGGTAAAGCGACCCCCAGGCAGCTCAGTCTATTCCTGTTTCTGCTGGAGGCTGGCCACTGACGGCGGTCTGCAGGGTGTGATTATGGGATATCGGGGGAGCGTTTCCTCCATAGTGTGCCCCACGCTCGGCAGGAAGCTGGCTGATCTGAGGCAGCAGCCAATGGGCAGGCACCGGGCCCACAGGAAACCCCTCACCACGGTGATAACGCTCTGCAGAAAGAGAGTGGGGGCCACGTGGACAAAAACAACTGGGTTACACCGGTTGTAGTTATGAATGTGGTCATTGTGTCGCAGCGTTATCAACTATCATTGGACTGTCAGAGAATCATAACCAGTTTACAAGAGACTTTGAGGAGTGGCACATTGTGACTGTAAGTAATAAAATGGCACCAGTTAGGCGTGCCTTCTGTAAATCTGTCAACTGGCACAGAGGTATTGCTTAACACACCTATCCTGTCTGAGCGAGTGCCTTCCCCAACCGTGCTAAAAGTGTCCATCAGCCTTAACAACCCGTTGTGATAAAAGGAGCACTTGGAAGAGGAACTGGCACTAGTGCACACACCTGAAGGATTGTCACGAAACGAGCACGTCTCAATCCGCCCAGACCTCTCAGCAGTGTTGATTCCGTCGTTTGGACTCCACACTCTTATTTAGGCAGGGAAAAAATGAGTAAAACTCGATTTTATTTTCTCTGCCCGGCCGCAGCGGTCCTTTTATGGTGTGTTCTGAGCAGTGGCTGCGGCGAGCTCCGTAAACAACACGCAGAGAGCCCTTTCTCAGCCAGCATGTCTGACTGCGTTCCTCACAAGGCTGCGTAAACAATGCAAGCCCAAGTCTGGGGACCCTGAAGCTAATGATGGGAAGGAACAGGGCTTCATGGAGACCATGAACAGATGGACCTATCGTGTGTTATCAAAGATTCACTGCCTTGGTCCAAGCATAGTGTTATGAGGAGAAGATTAATTCCGATTGGTTCGTACGAGTTGATTGTTGTCCGGACCTGGCAGCCCCACTCCATCACTACCTGGAAACCCACATCATGGCAATGTTGTGCTGGTTGTTATGTTCAGTGGTCCAGCCATTGTGGGGCAGGCCTCATAACAGGAAATGTGTTCTGCTGTATCCTTATAGTGGTGGTCCTGCCTGCCTAATCTCTCATCTGTTTTCCATATCGGGGATGGCTGGGGAATTCTATGAAATGCCTGGCATAAAATTCACAGGTCACCTCAGGCCTGATGCGTGTAAATTGGAAACTGAGTGGCCCAGTAGTGTACATGCTGTTCCACCACCGTCCTCTTTCAGTTGTTATCACAGCTGTGAAATTAAACCATGTCTTCTTCATTGCAAAGACAGTCATCTAGTTACTTCTAGAGCTATATGTTATGCTGGTCAAACACACACACAGGGAAGGTCACATTAACCTACAGCTATTGCATAAGTGGAAGAGGTAATCAAGAGGTTGCCATCGCATATGTGCTTATGAGCTTGTTCTCTTGTGAGATACTGTGATAATGTTCACTTGTGAGATACTGTTCACTGTGAGCACCCTTCACTCACCAAAACAAGTTCCAGATGACGCTGTACCTCTTGAATGCATTCTCAGAAGACTCTGGTAAAGGAAAGCCTGACTCTGTGCATATTTCAGTGGGAGAGATTTACGAGTAGTGGCTTTGATTTGGCAAGGCTGTAATTATGCCTGAGGATGAGGTAATCATACTTTTCCATCTTTGATTTTTATTGAATCAACAGAACAATGCACCAGTATAATGTCTGTATGGGAATAGAGGAGTATGTGCTATGCAATGTCTCACATTTTCATTATAATTATAATGAGTCTTGTCAACTTTCTGCTTCTGTTATAATTTAGAAATCTAGTTGTGTTGTGTACAGTGGTGAATGTACTTGTAAGGCCTTCTGGAAAAGAACTTTGAAATAATAATATTGAATGTAGAATTGGCAGTACATTGTATTAGCAGTAGAATTTCTAAGTATACAGTTGAGGATGTTGTCTGTATAGATTGACTTGTATATACTCACAGATTTGTCCTGGCTGCTAATATGCATATTAACATGGCGGTCCCTTGTCCCACCTACCCCTTAGTGCTTGATCATCGGAGGGGGCCCCTGTGGCCTTAGGACAGCCATCGAGCTGGCCCTGCTGGGGGCCAAAGTGGTGGTGATCGAAAAGAGGGACACCTTCTCCAGAAACAACGTGCTTCACCTCTGGCCCTACACCATCCATGATCTGAGGGGCCTGGGAGCCAAGAAGTTCTACGGCAAATTCTGCGCTGGATCCATAGACCACATCAGTGAGTGCTGTTTGGGCGCAGCCACTGTGTGACCTCACCCCCCCATGTCTGAGGCTTACAGGCCCCCTGAACCAAAGAAGAGAGAAAAAAAATACTCTGACCTGTTCAGATTAGACTCACACAACTTCATGTTCAAATTGTTCATAGACAAGATTTCTCTGGCTGAATGTTTCATTTTCCATTCGGTTTAAATTTAACTTGTTGGAAAGTCTATTAGGAGGTTTATCCTGCCTTTGAGAATTGGGTTTGCCTGCAGTGTCCTGAATAACACAGATCCTGTTGAGTTAAGAAGAACACAGCCGTGACATCAGGAGTAATGAAATGCAAATTCAGTGTGCATTTGATCCATAGCTCTGGGTAAAATCCAGCCTCCCGTATCTGCGTAGGCAGATATCAGGTAATATTCTGTGAGTGGGTCTGGACATGTTAGTCAGTGATATGCCACTTGCTGGGGGCTGTCCTGTTCACACAATATCAAGGTTATTAATACCTGCCGAGGGAGAGAATGCCTTTTATGTTAAGTGATGGGGGTTTGAGTCAGAGCTGGTGACCTTCAGTGGCAGGCGCCAAAGGCCATATGGGAATTTATAGATATGCAGACGAAATGTGCAAACAACCTGAATGCAATGCTAGTGTAGGACGCTTGGAAGGAAGCCCATGGGTGTGTGGAGGTGCTCCAAACACAGAGTCCTAACACATATCCTGACTGTGTTGGGCAGGTATCCGCCAGCTCCAGCTCATGTTGCTGAAGATCGCCCTGATTGTGGCCGTGGAGGTCCACGTCGGGGTGGAGTTTGTCAAGCTCCTGGAGCCCCCTGAGGACCAGGAGAATGAAGGTGAGCGCCTCCCTCGCCGCCACGTGTAAGACGAGGCCCCGCCCCCTTCACCGCAACGCCCACCTCAGGGAGTAACACGGCTTTTTGAATCACCTGCCCTTTCGACTTTGCTGACCAACTGTTTGGACTGTTTGTGTGAACTGGGTTACTTGTTTCACCTGGTTTCACTTCACCAGGGGCTGGTTGCCAAATTACCATTTCATCCAAGGAATCAGCCCCTTACTGTTTTGTCCAGTGTCTGTAGAGAACCATCATTTGTGAATTTTTGAGAAGGCTAGTAATAAGGGGCTTGCAATAATAAAAGTTGCTCTGGTGCTGTACCGGTAATTCCGAAAATATTCATTTTCCTCTCTGCCTTGTGTCATAGTGGCGTTAGATCATTTGAGACAGTGGGAAAGCACAATACACAACGCCAAGCTGTCTCATTGTGTAAATACATCCCTGTATCCCAGACGACACTGCAGTAAACAGCAACATTACTGTCTTGTGTGAACGGCCTCGTTAATTTCTCAAGCATATGCAAAAGGAAAATACCTTCTGGAGAAATGACTGCCACTGCATATTTAGATTACATTACATTACATTATTGGCATTTAGCAGACGGTCTTATCCAGAGCGCCATACATTGGTTACAATTTTTATACAGCCGGATATTTACTGAGGCAATTCTGGTTTAGGTACCTGGCCCGAGGCTACAACAGCAGTGCCCCAGCAGGGAATTGAACCAGCAACCTTTCAGTTACAAGCCCTGCTCCTTACCTCTATGCTACACTGCCACCCCTAGGTGTGCTTATTCAGATGTAACTATTTCCCTGTTCCTCATCTCATTTTTTGGCTGCTCCACTTTCGTTCCAGAGGCAGGTTGGTTTGTTTCAAGGATAAATCAGCAAGTTAATTCTGAATTAGGTTTATTGAACTAGAGGCAAATCTCATCGTTCCACCCTCACCAATGTGTTTCTTGGTGGTGTGACGTCTGTTCGAAGCACGTATTGAACAGCGGGCATTGAGGGCATTTAGGCTAGTGTCTGGCTATCTGAAGTACTTCTCCACAGGGCCTTGTCTTTTCACTTGTTGATTAGATTCTGGGGCGCCAGGTCACAGGCTCTTCCTGCGTGACCACTTCAGTGAGGCTATCCGTGGACTGATAAAAATAGGAGCGTTCCCTAAATTAGGCAACAAGAGTCGTCTCCTCTGCAGTACTGACGTCGTAAGCAGTGCCCTTCAGGAAAATGTATTCTTCACCCAGCGATATTGTATTGCAGTGATATTGAGAAGGTTTCCATCCCTGCCCCCCCCACCCCACCCCCACCCCAAATGTTGTCACCTCGCATTTGAAACACAATGAACCCTGTAGCATTGCTCCGTGTGTACTGGAAGGACTGCATTTCAAAGGACATGCATAGCTTTCATTTGGTGCACTGTAATTTGGTAACTGAAGATATTTCTGGCTTACGTAAGGTTTCACACGTCAGTGGGGAGGCGATACTGTTTCTTGCCAGGGTTTTGACCTGCAGGTCTTGATTTTGAGTGTGGGGCTCCATGATCCAGCTGTGCCCTCAACAAAGGAACTTGCCCCGTGCTCCAGTTAAACCCTCATCCACTGACAGGTTTCTGAATTTCTACATACGGCTGTATGCGCTGCCGGCTCCTTTACAAAAGCTAAGCAGTGCTATGCTGTTTCTCTTTGTGGGAGGTTGTTTGAGATAAGTGGGCCCATATCCTGGAAGTTGCTGATAAATGTCACGAATATGACCTCACAGAGTGTAACTTTGTAAAGAAGAACTGAGTAAATATTTAGCTCGTATTCATGCTCCCAACACGTCCGCTGTGGACTCTGCCCTGTAGGCACTGATAAACGCTCCGGAATGGCCTGTGTGAGTTTGGACCCTGCCTCTGTTAAATGCACTGTTGCCCCCCCCCCCCAACTCTGTGCTAGGGCCCGGATGGAGGGCGGAGCTGAGGCCAGCTGACCATCCCATCTCCGAGTTCGACTTTGACGTGATCGTGGGGGCAGACGGACGCAGGAGCACACTGGAAGGTGAGAACACATGAGGGACTCCATGAAGTCTCTGTTCATCTGCATTCAGTGGGTTTAAGATTGAAAGACATAAGTCCAGCATGAGTCTATAGTAGGCGCTTACCGTGTCCTGATCTGTTCCAGAAAATGGAGCTGAGAATGTGACCACAATCATCTTCAACAGTACATCTATGCCTTGTACTGTACACACAATTACAACATTACATCATGAAACTCAGGAATGGTGTTTAATTTCCTGTATTTATGGGATTTGAAAGTACGTGAAAGTAGAGTGACTATTTTTAAGTATGGGGTGACCAACCATAATCGCATGGATCGTGTTCATCTGAAGATGGATGCATATCATTTTCTCCTTCTGATCAAATTCTTTTCCTAAAAAGGGAGATTTTTTCTTTGAATAATGGGCTGATTGGCGTGTCCTGCAATCACAAGATGCTTGAAAAACAGAGGTTTTCCGTCTGACTGCACTTCTAACTATTTTTCCAGCCCATCTGGGGGGACGCTAAGTACACATCAGATCGTGCCCAACTAATCATTTGAAAGGAACGCAGACTCTTTGAGAAAGAATGAAGCGACCAGGGGGAAAAGCCGTAGTGAATTAGCACAACAGTAGTGGAGCATTTCTGGCCTGTGCTCGAGCGCGATCCTTCAGGAGGATTTTGCAATCGCCGATGAATGATGTGGTTGGAGGTGCCACTGGGGGCTTGTGCTTTTTGACCTCTTGTTCTTCCTGTAGACACCGTTCTTTCAGGGTGGTAATAATGACAAATTCACTGACACACAATGGAATTCCGGTGAGGACTCACCCTCATTTTCAAGGGAGTGGAAACTGTAAGTGACTGAGCACCACGCATTGTGGCGGCGTGGTGGCGCCCGAAGAATTTAACAGCTCAGGTGCAGCATGTGGTCAGATGACTTTGTGAAAGTCTGTTGGCGTCATTTTGCAGTTTAGTCACCAAGAAAAACAGGAAGATGAATTTGAGATCCTAATACATATTTCCATTCAGACAAGAGGGTTCAAAGTACAGATATGCATTTTATATTAAGAGTTGGAGAGATTTTTGTAAATTTTTACCTTAATTATAAGCCCAGCAGCAATAAGAACTCAAAGCAATGTGGCTTTATTTGTTTCTGATTTCTTCCATCCAGCTTTGAACTCTCAGTCTTTGCATAAGTGCACTTTTATCTTTGGCCAGAGGTGTACTGGCTATACAGACCCCAGTAGACTTAAGGTTCACTTCAATTTTAAATACAGACCCATTAACATATGGTTAAAATTCAAAGGTAATGCTTTTTCGGGGTCATTTTGAAGGACTGAAACTAACTTATTTCTGACTCAAAACCTTTAGAAGTTGTCATGAGTACAGCCATGTCCATTCAGATCCGTATCCCAAACAAAAGTCTCACAGAACCTTGTAAAACAAAGTCTTTGATTGTGAATTGTTCCTGTTTGCCAATTGTGCCTTACGGGCTAATCCCAAAATGTGTCGTGCTTGTGAAAGCTCCATCAGTTCTGCATAGCTGGTCTTAACACAGAAGAAAAGAAAGAGCGACTGTTATATAAAGAGCGCACGCACCACGTCACAGCCCTTTCTCATAGGCGGGAGCTGCTATTTCATGCTATAAGCATCCTTATAAAAATGTGTAAGACGGGCCTGTTTACTGCCCCCGTGGGATTAACCCAATATACTGTCGGTTTGTACTGTTTGGTCCTACTGGATGTTTTCACAGATTGTTCAGTCCTCCTGGACATTTTTACTAGATTGTAGCATTTTACTGCTCTAACTCACTCTCGGCACACTATTTTCCCCGTTTTTCATTCAGTTATATAAATCCCCTTCGTCTTTGTGGCCAGTGCCAGTTTTCCCACCCGAGCTTAAAATAGCTGCTCTGTGATTTATGCCGAATGGCAGATTTCCCTTGGGCTAATATTCCGTCGCTCTGCAGGGAGGTTGTAATCTTGCTCGCTCCCCCCCACCCCCCCCCATCCCCAGGTTTCAGGAGAAAGGAGTTCCGCGGGAAGCTGGCCATCGCCATCACGGCCAACTTCATTAACAGGAACACCACAGCTGAGGCCAAGGTGGAGGAGATCAGCGGCGTGGCGTTCATCTTCAACCAGAAGTTCTTTCTCGACCTCAAGGATGAGACAGGTGGGTCTAAAATGGCTTGCTCCTCTATCACAGACAATAGCAGAGAGAGAGAAAGAAGAGCATAGTTTTTCATCTTCATATTGAAATTCTTTTACAAGCTAAGCTCAAACATGAGGCAGGTGGACCCACAATGCCTTCCGTCTCACTCACAGGCAATATGAGAAAAAGAGAGAGAGAGAAAGAGAGACACGGCTGTCATTTTCAATTAAAAGTTCTTACACAAGTTCAAAGATGAAACAGGTGGGCCCTCAATGTCTGCCCAGTCCACAAAAGGCTGTTCTCTGAGAAGCGCATCTGATGCCAAAACCTGTCAGGCAGCTATGTGTACCTCACGCTCCTGTTTTTGTGGTAGGGAGAGCTCCTCGTGACAGCCACGTCTACCTCACGCTCCTGCCTTTGTGGTAGAGAGAGTTCCTCATCTTCAGACAAAGACAGTTTGGAAATGCGGGTGCCTTTTTGGTCCCAGTGATAGCATGAAGGGGAGGACCAGCCACCCATTGCGGGGGGGGGGACGGAATCCTCTCCCCTCAAATTTACACTTAATTAAATCACAACGCCCCACCACCGGCGTTGTGGGAGAAGCGCGTAGCTCTTAATCCTCACCAACAACGGTCATCAAACTTAATCATCCGCTCCGTGATGTGGACAGCTCAGGACCCATTATCGTAGGTGTTAACTGGACTCATTTGTCTTTGTTTTGCAGGCATCGATCTTGAGAACATCGTGTACTACAAGGACAACACACACTACTTTGTCATGACAGCAAAGAAGCAGAGCCTTCTGGATAAAGGAGTCATTATTCATGTGAGCCCCCCCCCCCCCCCTCCTCCCTCCTGGGTTTATTTTAAATCACACCTCATCCCTAACCCCCCCCCCCCCCCCCCACTGTCCCCAGAAGGCCAGTGGGTCCCAACAGCCCGCCCTTACTGACACGCCAACTCACCACTTTGTGCGCCTGGGCTTCATAAACACAGCGGAAGTGGCCACACGTCATAAACATCCGGGCAGAAACACGTATTTCACAAATTCACAGCATGACTCAGCCTTCCAGCTCTGTCAGCCAATTGGTCACTCGCTGTTTGCGCGGCTCACAGAAACACATACACAGTTCCTGTGGATGTACTTGACAGGATTCGCTCCTTGGGAAGCACTTGCGAGTGGCCAGCTGAAATATAAATAGTTTATATCCTTGTGCTTCTCTCTCTTGGATGCAGTCCAGGCCTCATTATGAAAGACATGAAGCCAGAGACCTAGGATGAGAAACGGATAACATGTTGATTAAATTAAGCCATATTATGAAGTCGTTTATCATTTCTATAAAAAGACCTTGCTTTGAAAGATTGTCTAGTCTTTCCTCTTTGACTGATGACTAAGTTCTGATGTGTTTGACCTCTGCTTTGTGGTGGGCTCAGACAGTTTAATGCCCAGCTTTAAAAGGGTATTTCCCTGTTGGTCCGGTGAGACCTGTTTACTCAATCTCAACTCTTTCTGCGCTATAGAGTGAGTGCGGTTTACATTATTACAGCAGAGTTATTTTTACAGCTAGGCTGCCCTCATTTGCCAGCCTAGCGGTCACATAAATTACACCTTAAAAACCAGAATAAAAGACACAGATAATGAATATGATTGTACACATAATGACAGTGAAAGCCCCAAAACCAAATGCACTGTACATTCATGGAGATATTTATTTCAGTTAATTACAAGTTCCCTGTTCTGTTGAAATGTTTCATGTGGTTTTGGAAGCTCCAGTTAAGTAAACACACTGAACTGGGTGGAAGTTGCTTGTTAGTGGGAACTCACTGTATGATTGACCTCTGGGAAAGAAAGTAACCCAGGGCTAGTGTTAGGCTGGATATACCAAACATTTGTCAGTCAGTATTACAAGATCATCCACTCCAATTTGTTTCTGGGTCTACAAAAGCTTTGTCACACAGACAAGTGTGTCTGTGGCTTAAGGAATGGATGGTACTCAGTGTTTGACCTTAGTAGTGTTTGCAGAAATAGGAGCATGTGCCTTTGCAAGAAAAGGCTTCTCTCTCTTCACTCATGTTTCATTGTCCAACTAAACTTTTCCAGAGTACGGTTTTCAAAAATACATTGACTTTTTCAAGAAATTAATTCAAATTCACAGTTCCAGTTTGGTAAGGTAAATGGGGAGTCCCTGCAGTAGAGAGTTAAACTGCACGTGAGTGTGTGCCCTTCAACTGACTGTACCTCCTCCATCTGCAGGACTACATAGACACAGAGAAGCTCCTGAGCAGTGAGAATGTGAACCAAGAGGCCCTGCTCTCCTACGCGCGTGAGGCCGCTGACTTTGGCACCCACTACCAGCTGCCCTCCTTGGACTTTGCCATGAACCACAACGGGCAGCCGGACGTGGCCATGTTTGACTTCACCTGCATGTATGCCTCGGAGAACGCGGCACTGGTGCGCGAGCGTTTCGGCCACCAGCTGCTGGTGGCTCTTGTCGGGGACAGTCTGCTGGAGGTGAGGAGGTCTCTTGCCCTAGAGAGATAAATAACCCATGAACGCACCCCTGGTATGGTCCCAGTGTGTTCCTCTCAACCCCTGAAACAACTACTGATGACGTTGTAGAATTCCACACAAACCCTGAATCTACCCTTAACAGGGTCCCATTGATCCACACAACTCCTGAACCTACCCCTGACAAGGTTACAGTGCTCCTCACAACCCCTGAACCTATTCCATACAGAGTCCCTGTGTAAAAACACAACAAATAAATCTAAAATCACTTTAACGCCTCATTGCTTCTGTCTTAATTTTGCTTTAATTTTACGTGAAGGATAGTTCAAGTAACAGATAAACGGTGTTTATATCTGATAATGGGTAAAATAGGTTTGGTCAGCCTGTAGCAAGGCTTTTTCACCTGAATGTCTGAGAGTCCTCTGACTCTGACCCATAGCTCTTCCCTTCTCTGTGTCTCAGCCCTTCTGGCCCATGGGCACAGGGTGTGCGCGGGGTTTCTTGGCCGCTTTTGACACCGCCTGGATGGTGAGGAGCTGGGCGCAGGGCCGCCCGCCCCTGGAGATCCTGGCAGAGAGGTCAGTAAGTGGGCAGCATCACCACGATCTGACCACACTGCCCACGCACACAGATGGTTGTCAAGTCCTCAGCTAAACTGACCTGGGCAAAGATACTGTATGAATTAAATTAATTACAATTAGAGGAATAATCTTTGACACATCAAATTTTAATCACAGATTAAAAAGGCACTAATTGTCTGTTAGTTATCACATGTTTTGCTCTGGTTGGAATGTTACATGTGTGAAGGACACAGAGGCCTTGTACAGTATGAACCTTTAATTTCATGTCTGCCACCAGGGAAAGCCTATACAGACTGTTGCCCCAGACAACACCTGAAAACATTACCAAGAATTTTGAACAGTACACCATCGATCCAGGAACCCGGTACCCCAATCTCAACTCCAACTGTGTCAGGCCACACCAGGTGAGATCACATCACCCACTCTACATATGCATGAAGGCCTGATGAAGAATGTGAAGTTATAACATTATTTTTAGGCCTTGTGATGAGTTGCATCTTTTAAGCATGTAGTTGCAGTATGCGGTTTGACATTGAATTCCAGGTCAGAAAGTTCTTTTGAAAGGTGCCGTACAAAGCCCCATGCCCTGTTCTCTCAGTTCATTTCCACACTTCTAATGTGAAGCACATGACTACATGTGCCCTGACCCCATGCCTTGCCCCCCCCCCCCCCCCCCGCCTTGCCCTCATTTCCCTCTCTCCCATATTTCTCTTCTAATCTAATTTTTAACCTTCACACCTCTGTGTCTCTGTCTCTCAGGTGCGCCACCTGTACATTACTGGGGAACTGCAACCCTGTTCCTTAGCACCAGCTGGCTCTGTGCGCAGATCCGTTAATTTCTCCCAGCGAGGTGAGTTTGTGTGGCCAGGATTCAGTCTCTCTCTCTCTCTCTCTCTCTCCCTCCCTCCATCTTTCTCTTTCTCTCTCTCTCTCTTTCTGCATGCCGGGTCCTGTGTTCAGCAGGCTCACCACAGCTTATCTCTGAATAAAATCAATGGCTGGTTAGGACTTGGAGGGGTCAGGACACGTCTATGCATTGGATTTGCCCAACTTTTGGTTTGAATGTCTGACCCCCAGCTGATCTCAGCTCAGATTAAACCAGCCCTCTTCCAACCTGCTGAGCACACTCCGTAAGCATGTAGGGGTCACGAGGGTGGGCCGGTCCTACCCTCCTGCAGCTTGAGAAACGCTCTTAAAATAGCAAGACAGACGTTTGCACCAGCACGCAGAGGTGACCTTTTTGGTGTCCTCAGGAAGCTCACAGTTGATGTCTGTAGGAGTTTGACACTCATCAGGTGGGTTGGGCACAGTAGGTGTGTTTCATTTAATGATCACCATTGGACATGGAGGTGGAACTGTAGAATTCTCATGGGATTCTTTTCTTACAAAGTGTGTGATGTGTTAGCCTTCTAAATGGGGCAGAGAGACAAGGCAGACATGCCATGACAGGGCTGGCAGTGTAGCACAATACCTTGGAACTGCCTCAGTAAATATCCAGCTGTTTAAATGGATAACGTGTAAAAGCAGTAACCTATGTAAGTTGCTCTAGATAAGAGTGTCTGCCTAATTCCAATAATGTAGTGTAAATAAGATGTTTTGCTCAGAACAGAGACAAATGCACGATACAGCAGTAACACGTTTGATGGATTTACTTCATCGTAGCATCCTGTGACATTCGAAAGTAACTGCAGGTATTCCATGTCATATTTGTCAAGACCCCTTTGTCAAAACACGGTCCATTAAATTTTTTTGATGCTATAAGATGCTGTGCTATGCTTTGAATGCTAAAAAAAACACAGTACTTGGAAGTTAAAAGTCCAACAAGGAGTTCATTGTTTTCTTGACACAGAGCAACTTGACAACTAAGTGTTCAGACAGCAGAAAACAACCGTGCCTAAAAAAACATTAATGTTCAGTATAGTGTTTCTGTCTTGTTCTGGACATTTTAAACAATATTGAATCACTGGCTCTGGTTCCACTATATTAAAACCGCCAGGAATATGGTGTACCTCTTGGCAATAGGAAGAAGTTGAATTATGGACATGTTTTGTAGGGAATCTGAAATGTTATCCTTGCATGTTGATACTTGATATCCGTGTCTATTAGGTTTTAGAAACCCTAACAGTGAATTAATAAAAGCAACAGTCGATTATCGTAGTGACACACCCATAAACAAACCAGCAGTCATGTAATTCCCCAGCGGATCAGACACGGCTGACCTCACTCTGACCTTTCATCCGTATTCTCTCTTATCTCCCGTTTGCACAGACGTGAGCTCATTTCATTGCACGTTTTGGTTCTGTGTGTGTCTTTGCTTGTCTCCTCGTGTTGCCGGGCAGTGTCAGTGACATCGTGTTCACTGTACCCTGTCACAGGGTCCAATCCCGCAGACTCAGAGATCAGACCCAACCGGCTGCTCGGCTGGTGTCAGAGGCAGACAGAAGGCTACAGAAACGTCAACGTGTCTGACCTCACGACCTCCTGGAAGAGCGGTCTGGCCCTGTGTGCCCTCATTCACCGCTTCAGGCCCGACCTCATGTGAGCCTCTGCGTATATCCCAGCATGCAGTACCAGTCAAAAGTTTGGACACACCTTTCTTTTTTATTTTTACTGTTTTCCCACATTTTAGAATAATAGTAAAGATGTCAAAACTATAAAAAAGCACATGCAATTATGAAGTGACCAAAAAAGCGATGAGCAAATGAAAACTATTTTATATATTAGATTCTTCAAAGTAGTCAAAAATGTCTAAAAAAATGTTTTTTTGGAAAGAAATTCATACATAGGCATCAACTTTTTTATAATTGTTTAAGAAACAAAAATTTCAAGCATTTAACCACAAGTCCTTAGATTTGTGAATGCATGATTCCCATTTCCTTAATCAGATGTGTCCAAACTTTTGATTGGTACTGTATGTCAGAATGTTGACATTATATTACGCAATATGTTGTATATATCATATATCACAATCTACACTTTGTATCTCTGTGTGTGCTGTATGTACCACCATACACATTGTAGTATGTTACAACACAGTTTGTCACAATATGGCCTGTATTATTAACTGTGCATATCATGATACACAAAGTGTACATCAGAACATACATTGTGTACAGTATGTCATATATCACAACAGGTACTGCACACAGAATCACAGTATGCCCTGCATATTTCACATTAGACATTGCCAGTCTCACAATACACACTCTACATACAGCTTATCTCACAATGCACAAGGTGTCCTCATAGCCCAATCTCATTGAAGGCCCTGCCTATATCACAGTGTGCACTAAACCTTGTACTGCTTCAGGGGTGACTTTATTTTTATTGTTTCATATGGGATCTGCAAATGTGACCATGGCACACAGAGCAGTCCTTTCTGCATTTAATAATGATCAACACACTGAATTGCTACAAACCACAGAACTCTCCCTGTATAAAACACCCTAAAGATTACAACATAAACTATTCCATTCTCACTGTATCATGTAAAACAGTCAAGAATATGTTATGCAGTGAGTATACACTGTAAATTAGCTCCAGAGTTGTATATTTATTGTGTTAAATCTACATTAGCTCATGTACTTGTGTGGTTCTTGTGTAAAGATTTTAGAAATAGTTTACACTATAGCAGTGGTGAGCAGATAAAGATGAGCATGTCTGGAATGTGTTAAATGTTATGTGGGCTGTCTGAATCCCATCTTCACAGCCAGCCTTTGTGTGAGAGTGTGGATGAACATGCTTCAGCTGTGACCCCGCCACAGACCTCTCACACATACCAGCCCTCCCCCGTCCGTGTCACAGATAGGCCGTGATTCAACCAGAACACAGAGGAGCCTCAGGAAGAGACCCTCTGCTGTGTTAATGAATGGAGTCAACAACTGCTGAATTATTACAGCAAACCACATGAATGTACTCTATATTGAATGTGCCAGTACAGTTGTTACAGTTCTGATCACTGGTCTTGCCTGCAAGGCGCATGAGATGTTAGGAATCTGCCAATAGGTTAGAGTAGAGGTGGCATGTGATGGAGATGAAGAGTAGACAGTGTTTCCTTTTGTTAGAACATCACACTCCTCATTCAGGGACATAACTTAAATCTGTCACACTATAAGCAATGACTATAGCCTTCGCTGATAACGCAGAACATTCCCACGATCCGTCATACAATGCACATGAAACCCTCAATGTTCTCACATCACTTGGAGCAACGTGTGGGTGACCACATGGCTCTCTCGGCCCTGTCTGATTCCCCCCTGTTCCTCTCTGCCCCGCAGAGACTTTGACTCCCTGAAAGAGGAGGATGCAGCTGGGAACAGCCAGCTGGCCTTGGAAATCGCCGAACGGGAGCTTGGCATCTCACCCGCTGTCACGTGGAAGGAAATGACAGCCAATGAGGGTCCGGATAAGCTGTGCATGACCACGTACCTCTCCAAATTTTACGAGATGTTCCGGGGTACACCCACCACAGGTAACCAGCTCCACCCCCATATGTGACCATTACAGCCCAAATGTCCACGGGAGGGAAAGTAACCCCTCTAATTCTGTTCTAACATCCCCTCCTGGCAGTAACTACCTCTGTTGTGATGCACCCTTTCACCTTTGTTTACTAAGATATCCTCTGCCGTAAGATACCGCACATTCTTTTAAGGGCTGAAATCGCAGAACCTGGTGCTTTTAGTGGTAAAAAATAACTAATAATTAAAATGTTTTATTGTAAGGAAAAAATGAAGGAAATTATGTAATTTTTTAAAAAATCTTTGGTTCTGTCTCTGAGCTTATCTAACCCCACCATAATGCACATCAGATACACCTTGATGATATTGTGAAACACAAAGAGTAAGTGGGGGTTTTCATCTTCTATCTTGGGTGATATTTAGTCTACGAGCCCTATGAGTTTGGTTGTGTTGTATATGAAGAGTGAATATTTGGCCCGGACAAGAATATATCACATTCCAAATGGACATGATGTGTCCTGTGCATCGGCACAGGACTGCATATAGTGCTCACGTTTAATGGGTTAATAGGGAGAGCCTACAATGTCCTTTCTTCCTAAGCAATGACTAACCAGTTGCAGAAATAACAGCATGATGTACTGCTCTGACTTGACTTATAAATATCCTCAGAATTTCTAAGAAAAATACTGTGAGAACGTCTGGGACAGAAATCTCTCTAAAAATGGGTAGTCTTCAAAGTAACAGACGATCAGAACTTTTTTTTCTCAGACGGACTAATATTAGGTCTAATTCCAAAGTTAATTTAGATACATACCGTGTCGGGCATTGATTTAAGTTGGCATTTGGAACTGACCACTGTGGAAAGTATTAGAACAAGTTTCCAACACACAACATGCTTTATTACAGGTCCTAGGAGACAAGTGGATGAAAACAATGAGGACTATTTCACAAAGTCAGCCAACTACATTTACAACCTGATGAACGCAGCACTGCCAAGGAAACGGGTACCAAAGGTAACGTCCTGTGTCCACAGCATCTTTCTGAAGGTTTATTATGTGAAGGTCTGGAGTCACAAACCTCCATTTCCAGGGTTTTATTGTGAAGGTTTTTGGTCAGAAGCATCCATATGCAGGTGTTTAACGTAAAGGTATACAATTACAAGCATATCTCTGCAGGTTGTTAATGAACCATTTCATTTTAATTAGAGAGTGAAACTAAAGGCTCTTTAAAAACCAGTGACTCATTCATTTCGCAGTTCAGACTGCCGGTGGATTCCTGATGATAAATGATTCCCTGGGAACTTTTTTTCAGATTCAGAGGAGATAGGTGACACTTCTTCACATCACTAGCTTTAGCACAAGAGATGGTGGCAATAAAAAAATGAATACAAGACATGAATTCTGTTCAGATCGTGTTTACTTTGTCACAAAATGTAACATTAGTACTTGCATTTGCGTAACTTAATGCAGTAGAAGTGCCCAAGCAGCGACAGTTTTGATTAAATGTATGGCTTATGGAAAAAGAACAGTAGTTTTGCCTGTGCAAACACCTGAAAGATGATTCTTCAAAAAAAAAAAAGAATTACCACAATAAGTGATCACCCTTTCTTATAGAATCCTCTCATGCGTTGAACAACAGAGGAAGGAATTGATTCTGCTTACATGTATGAAAGGGGGATGATACTAGATTAGTGATTTATTCATCAGTAAGCTCTCATTCGTTCCTTTCAGGATGACAAGAAGTTTGAGGACAACGACTCCACAAGCAAAAGAAGGCGAAGGGCCAACAGTTACTTAGAAGAGGTTAGTTCTCATAAAAGGCCCTTCTAAGAGTATAACTACTGACAGACATGGGTTTCACGCATCAGTGTTAAAAAGACTGAATATTAAAGGAGTGGTTGTTTTTGTAGGAGAATAAAAAGACTGAAGCCTCACTCAGAACCTTGAATGATCTTATGAAGCTCTCTCTCTCTCTCTGGTGACTCTGATTGGTTTTTGTTTTTTTGACAGGCAACCAACTTCACCAGTCAGAGTGCATCCTCTGGGGGCATGGGTGGGGAAGTGAAAGAGAACAAAGTCAGGTCCATGGCCACCCAGCTGCTGGCAAAGTTTGAGGACAACACCCCCAACTGCATGCTCCGCAGAAAGGTCAGGACCTCTGGGGCATTTTGCGCCTTGGTTGCTCTCATCAGAGCTGGGAGTTCTCCAGCATTATCAGGGTGTTGTCCACCCTGAAACCCCACAGGAAAGACATCCCCGGTGGTAATTGGACTGTTTCCATGGCGATCAGGATATCGACAGGATGAATACGTGCTTAGTGGTTATACGAACGGTTCCATGGTGATCAGGGCATCTCCTTACTGAGGTTTCTTTTTTTTTCAAAATCAAGGTCTTCCCATGCTGAACATACTCTCCTTGGTGATTTCTTGATTTACATTGTGAATTCTCCATGGTCCATCACTATGGATCATCATCAGTGTTCTGACCTCAGATCCCCAGAAAGAATGTAGATTTGGTCTCGTCACATATCAGTATGTTCTGACCTCAGGTCAGTGTATATTCTCTGGATAGGGCGTAAATTCACTTTCCTCACATATCAGTATATTCTGACCTCACATTCAGGGCTTTTGTTCTCAGGTGAAGTGAGACTCTCAGGTGGTGACAGTATTTTACTTAGATTCAGGTTTTTTAAGGTAATAAAGGATAACATAATTCTCATTGCTGATCATCAGGGCACTCTTTAAGGTGATCAGGGTACACCCTTCTCATAAATCAAATTATTTTTTTTCCAACTATTACATTTTTCAGTGTTGTGTCCCTTCTGAGAAAAGAGAACAGTGTCTGCAATAGAGCAGTTTTTTAAATGAAAGATAACATGCAAGATCACAGTGGACACTGCATTATCTGAATGAAATATGCGTTAAATGGGAGGCTGATCTATTGCACAATGGCAGCTGAGTCCTGAAGAGGCAAATAATGGTGAATAAAGCTGACACCCACGGCGCTGTTCATTACTGTATAATCTGTGCTGAAAGAGATGAACAGGGCAGGACATCCCCTCCCTGACCCAGCACTCAGCCTTAAGGCAGTCATAAATACCTTCAAATCCAATTCTGCAACTTTGCTAGCATCATAATCCCCCTTTCAATACCTCCCTTTGTGATGTAAGTGGGTGGACATATATTCCAGCAAATCCCTGGATTTTTACTGGGCTCCCCACTGTCGGACCAAGAGCTGGGGAATTTTGGGCGCTCAACTGGTGCCAAAGAGGATCATGGGAGTTACCCCTGAAATGCATGCGGTGTGTTATGCATCAAATGGTAGCCCTTTTTAGATGAAGCCTGACTTCCTAAAGTGTGCTAATATCCTGGCAAGAGAACTTCATAGTAGATTAAATTAGCTGTGCTATTTTCTTTCAACGTTTTTCTTTCTCTTTTGGCTTTATGAGCGGAAATTTAAATTGTACCAATTAAGTCTAGAAACCCTCATAGGGATAATTATATAACTCTTCTCTTAAACGTTTAAAATGGCATGCAAGGCATTTCATATTCTGTAATTGCTTGTCCAACAGATAACTCATTGGAGCCTGAGGTTATAATTTATTTTTACTTTTGAAGAAGACATTTCTCTGAAAAGCCGTTCTCTGCCTGTAGATTACAAAGACTACTAATATAAATGCATATGTGTATTCAAAGACTCCCCTGACACTTCTACCCCAGAACATAAGTCAAATATAAAGCAATTCATTATCATTTTAAAATATTACTGGAAATTCTGATTTCAGACATCCAGACAAGTAGATTACTCATTTCAAAATTAATGTTCCAATTTTAGTATGGCAGAGTTGCATATCCTGCTAGTGAATACCTTTCTCTTCCTTTCTTTTCCTCTTCTGCTAACCGTCTTCCTCGGCTTTCCTGATCTGCGCGACCGCTTCATAAACCTAAAGTCTGGGTCTGACTTGGCTTGTGCTGAGAGTCTGTCCAGGCCTCTGTCTTTGGACATGACAGAGAGTCCATGCTTTGCCAGAAGCAAGGACCGAACCCCTCCTCCTCCTCCACCCAAGAGGCAGGTACGGGCAGACCGCTGCCGCTGCAGTCCGCACAACACTGAGCCTAATGACGTATACAGTGTACAGGCCTCAGAACAAGGACCCATCAAAGTGGGCACACGCAATTTACTAAGAGCAGTCCCCGGAAGTCACACCCATGTGGCCTACAGCTGTTGGAATAACAAAGCATGTCTACAGTCGTATGTTCTCAGTCACATTTCGGAGCAGACCTCCACCCCTCCCCCCATATGATATGGGAAGTGGCAATATCCCCCTCTTACGTGCTGTGTGTTCTCAGGTTCCGCTCCCCAGCGGCACGAAACACGTAGCGGAGCACACGGCTCCGCCCCCAGCCCCGCCCCCAACCCCGCCCAGCTCCAAACGCGTTCCTAGGAAACCCAAACCCGCGGCTCAAACATGCGCACCGCCGCAGACGGGGTGCGAACACGACGCGGATTACCCAGGGTACTCGGCTTCCTGCCACTCAGCGATCCTGGCCATGAGAGGGATGCTCCAACGCCTGCAGCGGGTGGAGGAGGAGATTAGCCAGGTGACCGTCAGTGACCGTCAGTGACCGTCAGTGACCGTGTGTGACCGCTGATCCCTTGCACCTTTTGTCATGTTTTTGAGTGTATTAAAGTACATTACATTACATACATTGCATTACATTACATGCACGTGCTCTTATCCAGAGCGACTTCCAGCACAATAGAACATAAGTATATCTATTTAGGTTGAATGAGCAACAGTGTGAAACCAGGCTAACAACACTCCCAGACCAGCGAGTGTGAGCTTAACACTATTCAAGCCCTACCACAAGTTAACTTGTGCAACCTGACTAGGCAACAGAAACCAAGGATACTACAATACATCAGTCACTAGAACACAGAATCCAAAATACACATAAAATAAACATCAACTACAAGAGGTAACCTAAACATCAGAAGGTCTCTCCAGCTGTTTTGATAACTTTCTATTTCATATTTAATGGTGAATAAATAGTCTGGAGTGGATAACCCACATACAGTGGATCATTATGATTGGAGGTGTGATATACGAGCCTTGCTAAGTTTCTGCCAAATTCTGTTCCCTTCTCTTGCCAGCCCGCTCTGTGTTTTTTCTTCCCATGATGCACCTGGCTACCATCAGTCCACTAGTTTTCAGTCAGAAGTATACGCTGCCAAGGTGTAGAGCAGGATTATGAAAGACTTAGCCACTCCACACAGTAAATACATTGTTCCATGCCAAACAAAGCTGGAAGTGCCCCCCACTACATATTTAAAAAAAAAAAACCCAAACAAAACAAAATGACCATTGTTGCGGGAAAAATAAAGCTCAGATTTAACGGTCAATAAATTGCCCAATAGCGCCTGTGTTTAACATTACCAGTTTACTGGAGGATTTTTGCCCAGACAAGAGGGGGGCGGGGCTTTTTTCACGCTCGCTTCTCTTTGCCGTCTCGCAGAGGAAGGCGCAGACCCAGAACGCACGAGAGTTTCACAAAAAAAGTATAAAGGAGAAGGCAGTGCACCTGAGCTCTATGTTCTCGGGCTGCAAGGCCTCCCCGCCGCAGGTGACTGTGCAACCCCCCCCCCCCTTCCCCCAACCCTCATCCCCACCCCCCCTGCCCGCCTTGCTTCTTCACATGGGACTTCCTGCATGCTGCCTGTTCTGTGCTATTCCTCAGCCCTACAAAACCCCTCCCTGCCCTACCCACCCTTTTCCCTGTGAAGACGTTTGCCTGACTCAAAAACACGGACTCAGCGTTGGTGTAGTGGTGCAGCAATGTGCTAACGTCTAACCCCCTCAGGAATGGTGTGAAAACATAACGTGTGGGCTGGAATAAGTGTTGTTTTGAAGTCTTTTAGCTGGAATCTTGATTTAGAGCCACTGATAGCACTCAAATAATCCAGCAATACGCAGTTTAACACAAATATCCAAATATATGTTGTATTTGAAGCATTAATAAATTAGATAATATGCCATAACAGTGTGCATTAATTAATACAGTGCATATTGTAATCATGTAAAATGAATGGCATATTGAAGTCATTTAAGGATAAAAGACTGTAGGGGTCATTCTGATAATATTATATCTTTTTCAAATATCAAATGTTAGATCTACAGATGTTTGATGAATATCTGACTATAAAGCATGTATAGTGCTCTGTTTTTTAGCTGCCTGCTCTGTTTTAATAATCATTAAACCTGACTTTGTCATCAAAGGAAACTTAAGATTTTTAACTGCGCTGCACCCTATTAAAAGATATCAGCCACCTCATTTTAGCACAAACCACAGCATCAAAGTGAATTGTTTTTCCTTACTCCAATAAAACGAAGAGAGCAAAAGGCTGCAGAAAGCAGGACTGGACCTACCGTGCCAGTAATGGATGTCTGGAGCGCAGAGCTTATATTATATGTGCTGTATGCACACTTGATGAAGTGACATCTTTGGATTTGGTTCCCATTGCCTTTCACCTCCTGACCTGTATACCGTAACGCTGAGTTACAACTCTTAGCTGGTGGAATACTTCATTGGTGTCCAGGAGGAAAATTCATCCAGCCAAGTGTCCAATGTCACAGTATTACTTTTCCTAGTTTTATTGTGGCTGAATAATTCACTGCATTTTTATGATGACTATTATATACCAGTTATTTTACCAATAATAAAAATACACACAGAATCTTAACAGATGTGGAATAATTTCTGTGCTGCCAAGCATTGGGCAGACGCTGTCCTCTGTCTAAGAAAGGTTCATTAGAATTGCCTCTTGCTGTCAGTCTGTGGTTTACCAAGAACAGTGTGATCTGCACCCAGTTAGCATGCCGCCCCTCTCTCACTGCATAATGAATACCCTGGGATGATACTAATTAATCACCAGTGGCAAGCGAAAAGGTATTGTATGTTGGTAAATTTGAGCTGTCTCTGTTACAAAGATTACGTCTCTCTCTGGCTCTGTGTACTCGTACCTGACTCTCTCTTGCTCCGCTTCTCTCCTTTGACCTGATTTGTTGGGACACATTGAAACCGCACACCTGCGCTCTGCAGACTGAGAGACCCACACCTGTCCCCGTTTCCTCCGTGCCAAAATGCACCTGGGCCCGCTCTGTCCCAGAATCCTCTGCTTCTTCACATTTTCCCTCCCATGCCTCTTCATCTTGTTCACAGGAACGCAAGGTAACAGCAGGTGCATTCATGCATGTCTGTGTCCTTGCCTGTTGCACATTGTGTCACATTACATCACATATCTTTAAAACAGTATTCTGTCAGCATGTGGTCAAACTGTACAGATGTGACCATTCAGAAGGTCTGTGAAACTTTATTAGGGAGCAGTGGGTATCGGCAACTAAGGAACTGGAATCACATACTGATAATTTAATTTCGCTCGTTTGTTAAGGCTTTATTTTATTAATTTTTTTCCTTCTCTGTCCACTTTTTTACACTAATATTTGGTTAAAATGAAAACTGGATATGCAGGAAGTGGATATGCAGCTTTGTAAAAAAGACAAGCTTGGTGAGGTGCTGACTGAAGCCAATGGGGTGAGAGCCTCATTGCAGCTTCCCAGACCACCACTGTTTTCACAAACCCTGTTATGGTATGGTGCATTATGAAGCACTTGCAATGAATAAGGGATGATTAACTGTACTGTATATATGTTTGATGGAATGAGCCCTATCTTGTCTCGAATCAACCTCCCGAAGAGGTTTGATTCATGTCAGCTGTTTAATTTCAATATTGAGCGAACGCCATCGTCCTTATGGTTTTATTTTAGTTGGAAAAGAAAGTCTTGTTCATATGGATATTCTATTGGGCTTTTTAGAATATGTTAAATGTTAAGAAATACTGCATGTGGAGAAGACAAAATGGCCATTTGAGTCATACTGACATTACTTTTTGTGGTCATAGTGCAATGGCCCTGCATATGCGGTCTTTCATAAACAAACTGAATCATGTGACTCCAAACAAACTCAAAGCTTACATCCGTTGGCACAGGTATCACGTCATCGGCAGCATGCCTGCATGTATTGCATGTGTTAGTTTTTTTTTTCTCCTTTTTGCTCATTTGATAAGTATGCTCATTCCAGACAATCCGCCCACACACAGGAAAGGAGCGGCTAATGGAGCATGCTGCAGGCAGATGTTATTTTTGGCCGGGCAGATCTTGGTGCGCAGGGATTGCCAGCGCGCCTTCCTAAATAACGGCAACTGTTTATTTATGCTATTGTGCTATGAGGGACGGGCCGCTCCTCCCACTCTCTTAGCTCCGGTCAGTGAATTTCAGGTCAGGGCTAGACCAGAGGAATGCGGGGCTGGAGCTCCAGACAGTCCCACTGGCTATTATGAGAGAGTGTGCCAGTGGCTCCTTTCTTTCGTGGCCAGATGTCTGATCAGAAACTCAAACTTATTTTGATAAGAGAGATCCTGCACTTTTCATTTGTTTTGAACCACACTCTTCAAAGAGGTGGATAAATGAAACAATATGGGGGCAAAAGAAGAACAAAGAATATCTCCGTCCTCACAGCACACAGAGATTTGCCTCTCGTAGCTGCTGAAGTACAGCACAGAACAAGCATGCCCAGAATGTAAAATGACAAACAGAAATGTGTGGTTTGGAGAACCTTTTTTTGCATGCATGAGCTTGGAATGGTGTCCTATCCTGGCCCCTCTTCCTGTCGCTTGCCTTTTCAAAACAGGAATCTGTCCTCTCTTCTTCTTCTTCTTCTTCTCTCATTCCTTACTTTCCCTCCTTTTCCTTGTTGCCTCGGCATCTCTCTGGCTGTCAGAGGACTGTGGGGAAGGTGTCCTCAGTCATAAGCGCAAAGGCCGAAACGCTTGTCACCCTCTACGAGAACGATCACAGGCCTAAAGCAGCTGGTTCATCTCTCTCACCGGTAAGCAGCCTTGGCATGGAGTCAGGTGATTTAGACCACATGTTTTAAATAAAGGGTTTCAGTTCTGCATTTCGGGGGAAAATTGATGCTCTGTAAGTCACTCTGGACAAGGGTATCAACTCAGCAAATAAAATTTATGACAATAATAATGATGGTAACAACGATCCTTCAACTTTGTGAACACAGCCATGAAAAGGTGGTGTCATGGCCAGGCCCAGAGCATGTTCTGTTCCTGGTGAATTGATTGTGTGGAAAGGGGCTTCTTAGACTCTGTGACTTGGGGCTATGAATTTTTGCATGACTGCTTGTCCTGGAGAACAGTGTTTTTCCATGTTGAGGAGCTACATTACTGGAGTCTGGTGGTCACAGCAACATCATGTGGTTGCTCTTTGCTTGTTCCGAGTTCCTCACTCCCATGGAATGCTCAAGCATACTGGACATTCCGTGCTTGCAACACATAATACAGATTAAACTTGACGCTGATTGGCTTTCAGCTTAATGTAGGTCAGTGGAACTGCTTGTAATTCAAAGACACTGAACTTGGAAATAGGTTTATCTGTTCTGTGATGGATGGAGAATTTATTTTATGCCACTCCCTGCTGTTCTCCATCAGGTGTTGTGTAAACTTGCTTGTGTACATCGTGATTTTTTCACTGTAAAACATCTCTGCTATGTGAACTTACATCTTGGGTGAGAGCAACAGCTTTAGGACCAAGTAGTAGTACAGGTTGTTGTCAACAAATAACTTTGGTAACTTAAAAAAAAAATAGATGACTTTTGAATGGCTGTCTGCCAATCCAAATCATAATTATCCTGTGACGGGTCTCCCCTGTGGTCAAACTGTGTTTTTCTGAGATGGCTACCTGGCTCTTGTCAGTTGAAATTGAAATCAATGTGTACATGCAGTGGTCCCGCTCTAAGGCATCTCTTGTTTTTGGGAAACCAGCATTTCTCCTGTGTCCGCCCTAATGTTTGCAGTGTAATTAAATGTCAGTTCCAGATTTGCAAAGAACACATTTGCCCACATTTATTTGTAGATTAAGATAAAAATCTCTAATCCAGTAGAAATCTCTGCACCCACTATTACCCCTGTTAATCACATCTTGTAGAAGTTTTATTTACCACTGACATCTACATCCGACAGCGTTCCTCAACTGAAGTCTACCAGTAGCAGCTCCTCGAGGATATCTTTCACTTTGTATTTACATACCAAAATCTCTCACTTCCCTGATTTGTGAGGCTACTGATGGACGCTTACCCTGGTTTGGTAGACACTGGCTGGTGACACAACAGAAATGTACCCAAGTTGGGTAGTGGCTTAGAGGGGAAATAGTAATGATGATGAGGGGGGGTCTGAAAAACACCATTGCCAAAAATGGATCGTGACAATTTTTTGTTTTACCCAGCAAAAATTGCTCAATGGTGTGGAAGACACGTCTCTGACCAGGCCTCTTCTGTATTTCTCTTAGGGCGGCTCGCGGAAGGAGTTCCCACAGAACCTGGGGGGCAGCGACACGTGTCACTTTTGTGAGAAGCGCGTGTACGTGATGGAGCGACTGGGCGCCGAGGGGTGCTTCTTCCACAGGGACTGCTTCCGCTGCCACGTCTGCGGCTCCGCCCTGCGTCTGGGGGGACACGCCTTCGATTCCGAAGAAGGTAGGCCCCGCCCACTGTGGCTTTCACACTACAAACTTACTGCATGTTATAGACAACGTGAGAAGACTGTAGAGCTACAACGCGTACTTAACGCTTTATCATTTTCATTCATAGTTTGTGAACTATGCTGAACATCACAGCAGTTAGGTCATTAGTTTTGCTCTTTCGTGCATTTTTCTAACTGATGGTTTTAATGTGTTGATAGGCAAATTTTACTGCAAGGCGCACTTTGCTCAGCACAAAGCCAGTGTGAAGCACAAGAGGAGGACAGGTGACCTGCAGAAGGTAATCAAGGGAGTTTATGCTCATTCACTACAGTTTGTTTGCAATGTGAACTCCTGTCTCACTTTGAAAGGAGTTAACAAACTACAAAGTGTGATGTGGTATGATACTGCAAAGTTTTATACCTGTATGTGTGTCCTGTACTGGGAAAGATGAGATGCATTCCTTCAAAAATATCATAGGGGTATATCATGCACATGGAGTGGAGACTCAGACCTCTCTCCGACAACCTCACTGAACATTTCCTTCCTGGTGACTGCCAACTCAAAATGCACTGATTCATGTGGTTTACAGATTATTCCTACTTTTCCATGCGAAAGGAGACGCTCACCATTTTTGACTTGCCATTGATGTGCTCTCAAATTTTGTTTACATATTACATGCATTATGTATTATATAGCATGCATTATAGCATTATTGCATATGCATAATCATGTTGCATAATCATTTTAATCACTTATTCACTCAGTTATCTCATTGTTTGTATTATGACAATGTGGATGGTTTGTGCCAGAAAACAAATCTCTTTGTGCGTAGGTATTTATTATCAGCACAATACAGCATCTATAGATTTCCACATTCTTGGGGATGATTATAATCCTTGTGAGTGGTGCAGCTCTCCTGTGATAGAACAGAAGTGGCTAGTGTACTCATTCTACCCACAGTGCTTTGTGACTTAGCCACGCCCATGTTTCTTTCTCGTCTCCCTAACAGGACGGCCGAGGGGCGGGGACCCGGGTGGGCTACCGGAGGTCGTCCCCCGACGGGACTGTCCCGCAGAGCTGCCCGCCAGGTACCCTGAGCTCGTTTCTTAGGCAACGGCTGCGCTGGCCGGTGCGCGTGACCCGGGCCGCGTGGGACGCCCCCCGGCGCCTATCACGCTGGGCGCGCCGCGTCGTGCGCGCCACGGGCCGCCACCTGCGGGACAATGCGGAGGAGTACGTCTTCCTGTACGAGCTCCTGAGCCTGGGCCTGCCCCTTCTCTGTGTGCTGCAGGAGGTCCTCAGCCAGATGGGCTCAGAACCCCAGGTCCTCTCCCTCTAGGGCCGGCCCCCCCCAGCGGGCGGAGCCAGAGCTGGGCTGGGTGCCACGCTCACCTGAAACACCTGCAGTCATTCTCTTTATCATTTCACTCAAGGGTCTTGCTGAAGGTTAAATGGGACTCGGTGCAGCAGTCATATCACACATTGTAATGATGGCCACTGTGTAACCATGGACACTGGCATTGGCCAGGGGATCCTTGGCTGTAGGTCCGATAACACTTTATACTATTTACTTGTGCTGAAACTGACCTACAAATAGATAAAGTCATACATTTCCAATGTGTGGGTTTTTTTTGTTCCTTACATGGCAGAGTAGTGATTATTCAAATGAAGTCCACAAAGGGTGGAGAGCTCTCCCTCTCCAGTGAATCCAGGGTGAATGGATGCTTGATTTTAGACAACCTCTCTGAAAGTCAGTATTTTTCCAACCTCAGTATAAGCCCATAAAGCATGTTAATGTGATTGTCCTGTACCAACAAAGCTAGTCATATTTTTACAGAAATAATAAGATTTCAGTTAAGCAGACAGTGAGCCCTTCAGCATTGCCTGCCTCCAGTCCCTAGCATGCACCGCAAGATTTTTCAATCCAGACAGGAAAACATGCCGAAATCCTTTATGGGGTCTGTATGAGACGACGACTTCCGTGGAGTTAGTTACAAAACCACAGAGGAATTTCAAATGAGCTCATTTAATTGCGTAATAAAAAAACAAGGGCTCTCCAGTGTGGATTCTTACTATGGTAAATCAGAGTAAGAACACCTTTATAAAACTGCTTTTGAATGATACGTTAACATTCCAGGTCACGCACATAATAGGGCGCTGGCTGGATGGTGCACCATCTGCGATCTTGTTTTGATTGCTGCAGAGAATCCATTTTAAAGACGTATGCTTTGCTTGCGCTGTAGAGCTATTTATTTGGCAAATTCCAGCCTCCGGGTCTATATTCCACTCAGGCAGCAACCATCTCTAAAGTAACCAAAAAGGAGTGATCGAAAGCACTTTAATTAGAGGAGCTACCCTGCGTGCTCAAACTCTGAAGGTTTACTAAATGACACAACATCTGTCAGACAGAGAGGTACCTACGACCTAGCAGTGTACAATGGAAATACCAAACCGGTTTTGTTTTTGTTTTTTTACAAGCCATTTTTTTTTAACTTGTTAAATGACACAGACGTTTACATTTTTTTGTAACTGTCAGTTTTACTTTGGAACAAGCAGAAGCAGAAAACTGTTATCAACCACAATGTGTATATATGTGCGCACAATTTATTACATTTGTCTTTTTTTTTCTTTTTTTATATAGTATCCACTGTGGAATGTACATTCTACTTATGATTTAGTAAAAGCATTTTGCTGTTGAGTCTAACCAATTAGTGTAAACTCTCATTCAAAGCACCATTGCTATCATTGGTTTATATTTTGACACTCTGCCTTTGAAGAAAGGGCAAGAATGCAGGTTTGGGGTCAGAAAAATAGTTACTGTTCATGTTGGAAGGATGTCTGAAAGTCTTATGACGTCACCTGAGATCAGGCTGAATTTAAAGTAACTCTACACTGGAAAAATATACTGACAACCGCACCTCAGTCGTTGGTCTTATTTACTGACCTGATAACACAGTTCATTTTCATGGGAAAAAGCTTAGGTAAATAAATATAAATATCTATTACGGTTGTAGGGAATTCATTTAGTTAGCAACTACTTGTTCGAAATTTATTAGGATTTAATGCTTTGATGCTTTTGTGCTAAACAACAGTGCCAGGAGTGTGGGAGTGAGAGTTATGGGTTTTACACACTCTTGAAAGAATGTGCCGTTCTGCAGTTGAATATCTTTCTTCCCTTAACTGAAGGTTTTTATTCTCAAATCACAATCTGCTTTGTCATATCTGTTTTTCTAAGAGAGGAGCTAGCTGTAGCTTGTAAGTTAGCTTCTGCTCAGTCTTCTTTTACTGTATTTCCCTGTGTCGTGATAGGTGTGATTTGTGGCTAATACACACTAAACCAATGAATGAATGTCTTACAAAGGCAGACCAAACATTTCTGTTTATTTGTTTCGGCCACGATCATTTTCACACTTTGACTTGGCTAAAAAGCCAGTTCTTGCAGAGATATGACATTGGTCTTCATATTTATTGGGTAACGCTTTTGTCCTTCAATGCATTAAGTTATAGATCAAGTATCAGAGATACAAGATTGGGTATGTAGCCAGTGGCAGCAAGCTCAAATTTCATGACATATTATGGATAAAGGACATGTTTTTGTTATGACTACAAGTATGTGTTCTGCAGACAATTGCAAAGTATTATATCAAGATTGTACTGGCCACTGGCCACAGCTCACCAGCCAAAAGTTGGTTGAATATTACTTGTTGTAGCTTGCATCTAGATAGTTAGTTGGTCTGAAACTTTAGCTATTTCACAGATAACATCTGGCTACCAAGGTTTTGAACTGTCTTGTTAGCTTAATGTGAAACAAAAATGAAAATTTCAGTAATTTTTTGTTATAAACCAGTTAAGATTTTGATTAAGCTATCTTGGCATTCTAGATGGTAATGCTAAAAACCAGGGAAAAAAACTTTCCACGGTCTTGGTATAGAAAAAAACTCATTATTTAGAAAAACTGATAACACTGAAAAATAGACACATTAGTATCAGTTTAGCTGACTTCTTTTTATATGTGAGAGCCTGAATGCGCTGTACAAAATTCTCAATACATACGTTAAGTGAAATGCCAAAAAATTTTGCCAAGGGCTTTAGTACAATCACATTTTTCTACACTGGAAAGTAATAAAGTTTCCATTACAAGATGTTTCAACCATCTGTCATAATACAAGATGTTTACAGCAAAGTGCAGTAGGTGGGGTTAAACTTCTAATTTAAGCCTGTACATGTTTTGTGAAATGCACATTTTGAATATATTCTTGACAAGGCTTCTCGAACTTGTGTCATAGAGTAAACAATGTACTCAAATGATCACACATGCGTGCATGTATACATTATGCAGGTAGTTTTTTAAGTACTGTTACAATAGCTAGAAGTAATTTGATTATCATTTTTCAGACAAATATACTGTATAGGCACTTTCCTTTGGCTGTCCTTCAGTTTTTCTGGTTTCAAATCTGATTGCTTCATCCGTTTCCTTCAGCCTTGCATTTTTAGAGGGCCTGGACTGTTGTTTTTCTTGAACAAAACTGAACTTTCCTCTGGCTCTTTCCCCATTTTTCATTTTTTCCCCATTTTTGTCTCAATTTGCTCACAGTCTGTCAACTTTCCAATGCTGCCACATCTGATTGGCTGAAACAACCGCAGGAAGGTGATGACCTGCATGGTCACATGATCATACATGTTGTGCACACGTAATGGCTGCCACCATGGCTTCATTAGCTGTTGTGAACACACTAACTGCCTTTTCCTGAGAATGATGCATGGTTCCTCTGTGCTGAAGCGATCCAGCTTGCTTTGCTCTCACCAACAATATCTGACCAAAGAGCATTTCTCTAAACAGGTTTCTGTCTGAATGGACCATGTTTTTTTTTTTTACAAGTCACACAACTGAACAGGCAGACTCGTTGAGCCTGTTTTTTTTTGCACCTTTAAGCTCGCCTTATCTACACAAACGCTGTGCCATTTGCTTGTGGTGGTCCCAAAGTGCATGGAAAAACTTTTGCTTGCAGAAAGATCTTGGCTTGCAGAACAATTTCGCCCCACCTGAAAATGACCTCCATCCTTCTACGTGTCTTCTTGCGTGTTCCCGTGTTGTCCTCTGTTCCAGAAGCTGCTTGCCTTTCAGAAAGCCATGCAAGAGTGCCCTCTCTTTCCTGATAAACAAATGGGCCAATGCTCCTTGGAGGATTCTAGTCTTTGCACATTTTACAAATTCACAACCACAATTTTCTCTTGTAAATTTAAAGCTGTATTTATAGATTCTTCTGCAACTCTGTATTTTGCACGGTGAAAATCTGTTTTTGCTTTATTTATGTCATGTAAAGCTGCAAATATAAAATAAATGGACTGAATGAGTTACTCGTTTGTGTCATCATCTTTTGTTATGAGTGTTACCTAATGAGTTAAAGCCCTTCAAGCGTATACATCTCATCGTGAAATAAAAATCAGCAAGAGCGAAAACAAGACAGACGACAGTGTAGCATAGTGGTGAAGGTGCAGGGCTGGTAACCAAAAGGGCGTTGGTTCAATTCCCTGATGGTACACTGCTGCTGTATCCCTAGGTAACCCAGAATTACTTCAATAAATATCCAGATGTATAACTGGATAACTCTGGATAAGAGCGTCTGCTAAATGACGGTAATGTAATGTAATGTAAAGTAGGGTGACCATATGTCCTCTTTTTCCCGGATATGTCATCTTTTTGAGACCTAAAAAATGCGTCCCAAAAAGAGGACATGTCTGGGAAAAAGAGGACATATGGTCACCCTATGTAAAGACAAACAGACCCCTGCTTTTATGCCTCTAATGTTCACTTAGTGTTTCTGTTCTCTGATAACACACACAATTTACAATCCTACTAAACTAAACATGCAATTCTTCCACCCCACCATGAAGTCCTCACACATGTATCAACAGGCACGCCCCCTCTCTCTGTGACCTTTCACCCCCTCGCTCCCACCCTTGCCACAAGTGAGCTGTTGGACAGAGTCCAAGCCCCTCTCCCAACTGATAACAACCGCAGCCCGACGTGTCCAGGACATCCTGAGTGCCAGCAGGGATTTTTGAGGGATGAGATCACAGACTGCTAGTAGAAGTGCCTTGTGCGAGTGTCTCTCTTATTCTCTCCTTATGAGAGGCAACTGCAGAGGCTGCACATGCAGGCACCATTTCTGACCTTGCTCTTCATCTAACTGCCATTAAATCATGCGATACCTGTCTAACCCCACGCTCCCTGCACTCCCTCATGATAATGCTACTGCCCACCCCCGCACACACACACACGCATGCACTCACACCTGAGGCTCCATAAATAAAACCATTTTCTCATCATGGAGAGCGTGCCTGAGGAGCCAGGTTCCCTTTTTCATTGTGTTTATTGTGCGAGGCGAGTTGTAAGGCCAGCATTTAACCCTTAGCTGTCCAAGAGCGTTTGCTACCTGACATGACTGCATTTCAAAATGGAGCTCATCAGCCTTGATGCTCCAGGCCAACTGCAACTTCTTTTCAGCCATGAGCTCCCATCCCATATAGGGTCAGTGTTTGGGGTTCTATGGCTGCTCTGCAATGTTGTAGCTTGTTACCCAGTAACACAATAAGTCTCCAGATAAGAGGAGGGTGCCTCCTGTAGCTAGCACACCTCCTTTTTTTTTTTAACCATGCTATCATGTTGTCACAAGGTCGTCATAACATTTTTATAATATCATGCATTGGAGGGACTAATAATCAATAACTGTTTGGTGTCACTTATCTCATAGAAATAACAGTAAAGTAATAAAACATAACGTTGTCTCGGGTTAACAGCTTTCAAAAAGGCTCTTAGCCTACAAGTGTCACCACAAAGCAGGGTCTACACTTTACACTATAAACTCATAATGGTATAGGCAACAATGATGAAGAAACATATACTCCCTCTTGCCTCCTGACTGCTATTGGAGGGCTTATCCTGCCAACAATGACTACTGGTACCCACAGATGCCACCATCCCCTCCAAAACAGTATCCTTGGTCTCCTACCGATTTTTTGATGTATACCTGATGGGCTGTGTTTAAAGTGGTGCTTGTGTATTGCTAATGTCACATGTCTGTACACAGCAAGCTTGATCGGGTGAACTTTCATTAGTGTATGCATTTTCTGTCATGGTTTCAGGGACTTCTGGGAAGATGCTCAAAATAGGTGCAGTATATGTATATTTTTAAAAAAGATCAGCAAGTTCCTTGGAAAAATATTTTCATTTAGATTTCAAAATAAGATAATCACATTCCGATTCGCATGTACGCACCAAGGGAGAATATGCTCATTCAGATCTTAAAAAAGGACGAGACATATTTCGTTATGCATTTATCAACCATCACAAAACATGCTTGTTTGATTTAAGATTGGTCCGTGCTTTCGTGAAGCAAAACCTACAACAATACATCAGTATTTACTTGCATTTCCATGTTCCACTGAACGTCCCAATCTGTTTCATCAAAGGCTACCTTGAGTTATTCAGTTATACTCATTTGTAGTATATTTGAGGAATTCATATTATTTCCTCATCTTTCAGTTAAAGCAAAAATCAGTTTGGTAAGCGTGGAGCTAAACCAATCACCGAAACCATTTGCATCTTTGCATATCTATTTGCATCTGCACAACCGAAAAGAAAGCGAAATAACAGACAACCGAGTTCCCTGGAAACCAATTCAATTATTATTATTATTATTAGTTTTAAAAGGCGTGTCTCCTTTTCACGTTTCTTTTTTCTCTGCGATGAAATTGCAAAATTAGACTGGATAATTTGCAAACAAAGGCTAACAGTGCTGCCGAAATTAACGCTTGTTTAGGAAAATTACCTTCGGCGGAGCTACCGCAACTGAATGTGTCTGCGCATACTATGATTTGGAGAGGAATTTTGAGTGCTTGCAGGTTTTCATACTGGTAATTAAGATAACTGCGTTTCGTCTTTGTGGAGTGTCCCTGTAGCTCTCTAACCTTGATTTAGCGCTATACACAGATTGTCCGAGTTTTTTTTTTTTTTTTTTTTTAATCTATATTGTGTTCTTTCCATTTCAGCTTTGCAGTAACAAATCATTGCACGCTTTGAAATTGAAATTTCAGCAATACAGTCTGTGGTTTGGCTGTTACCTTGAAAGTCTTATAAGAGGCCACTACACCACAATTTGGTCTATTTTATTCATCTGTATGAAGTCACAATATTAAACTAAAAAGTACAAGTACCCTTTCCATGGCATGTGAGTAACTATCCAACAGAATGCTGGGATTGCACTGTTCATCCATATTGTATGATGCATATTTTGGTCATTTATGTGACATGTATGATAGTGTCAGGTATTATAGCTATTGTGATTGGGGGCACCACAACTTTCATAATGTCCAAACTGCTTGGCTCTGATGGAGTTCTTATTGGTGGCCAATGGATATGAACAGGTCAGAGGCCAAACAGTGACCTGAGGGCTGTCCTTGGGGGTGCCTGTGCTTCAGGTTACCTGTGGGGGTGCTGCCGATAAGGGGGAGCAGCAAAACAGGTTTTGGCAGGTTTGCGAGGGCTTGTAAATAAACATCTGTGAGAGGTGGGTGTGGTGTGCACAAACTGAGATGGACCAAAGGATGAGGCCCTCTTTAGCAATCACGCTGCAGTCATTACACCCTACACTCAGAGCGCTGTCATGTCATTAGTAAATGACCAATTACCTGTCGATTCATTTGAAATCAGTAGAGTTTGCAAGGGTGAAATCGGCGTTATCAGGCACAGTCCTGCATGGATTGTTCTGTCCCCTTATTGCTTGATAAACTGTATCCCATTTCCAGTCAGAATACAAGGGTATGCATCCCTCAGCTTTCTGTCAGTGCTAATGGTGTTAAGACAGGGCATTGTGCTCTGTGGGGACAAAGGATCCATTACTTTCCTCTCTTTGAAAAGTCAGAGTATCTTATTAGTCATGAAGTCTGCAGGTAGCCATGAGGCTGGAAGGTGAAAAGTCAACAGGTATGTATTATTCCCTGTGTTGGTACGGCCTAGATGACCTTTAGCCGAAAGGTGGCTATCTTTGATTGTGTCTGGCGATCAAAGAACTGGCTTTATCCACTCTCCAGGTAAAACGGCCAGCAAAGGTTCCAAGGGCACCTTGAGAAACGATCAGTGGATTACCCTACGGTGGCCATGTACTGTAAAGTTATTGCATCTTGAAGCGCATTTAAGCTTTCAGCATGAAGTGATTATGCACTTAAAATGAAGCAACGGTCTCAGCTGGACTTACAGTAGCAAGTACATTCCAAATCAATGGCCCTTGTGAGGCTAATAACCAAATGCCTTATATGTCTAGCCAATTACTGTCTTACCCTGTGTTTTCTTTCATCACAGAGCCTCCCCTGGTGCCTCCTAAAGAAAGATGTTGCAAGAGACCTTATTTCTGCTGAATTTCAAGCAGAGCCGATTGACCACTAAAAGGCACAAGGTGTTTATTATTCCTGTGCTGAATGACGCAGGTACTGTACGTAGTCTCTGTGGTGAAGGGAACAGGCATATAGTTTCTGTATTAGTCTTTTTATGCATGGTACAGGTCCTCTCTGTATAAGTGTTGTACTGAATGGTACCGGTGTGTAGTCTCTGTATTAGTTCTGTACCAAGCAATACAGATATGTATTGTTGTGTTAGTGCTCTGCTGGAAGGCCAAGGCACTATATGAAGTGTCTGTATTAGTGTTGTACTGAATGATACAGGAATGCAGCCTCTGTGTTAGTCCTGTACTGCATGGTGCAGGCATGTCTTGTCTGCTTTAGTTTTTTCACTGAACGGTGCAGGTATGTAACCTCTGTGTTAGCCCTGTATTGTATGCCCGATGGTGTGGGTGTGTGTTTCTGTTTGTGATTTTCCCCACAGCTCTGGCACAGAGGGGCCAGGGAAACTTGATGTCGCCATACTCCAAACTAACCCCCCCGGGATAGGGGGGAATATGAGGGACCTAGCGACGAGTTTCCATTCTGCCCACACATCCAAGCAGAAACTCATACCCCCGGCATCACCGTGGAGATCGGCAAAACACTCGGCCAAACACTGTCCGCGACCGTGTCCCGGTATCTCCACCTCCCCCGGCGGAGCACTCCTATCGGTCCGCCAGCGCCTCTCAGCTCGGGCGCTGCTCAGGGGTTTGCAGTGATAAGATTGGACAGCCCTCCTCCTCTCCGCTGCTGTTGCTCCTGGGTCAGTCCAGGACAGGCCCACAGATCTACTCTGTGTCTGTGTCTTCAGTGCCTCTCCTGGGATTCCACCCGTCCACAGTTATCAGGCAGAAATCCGGGGAAAGCAGGCCTAGCCAAACCTCAACACGGAGCACACATTTATTTTGGCAGCAGTGCTGAAAACGCACTGTGTAGAACATTTTGTTCAGGCACATGCTCAATGTTACAGGGAGTGGTGCCTGTTCTTTCTTTGTCCTACAGGTCTGTAGTACCTGTCCATATGTCCCGTACTTTATTGTTTCAAAGACTTTACTGTGCATCCGAAGCCTAGTGCTAGTTACAGTATCTCTCTGACCAGATGATGGCTAGCTGATTAAGTAGTGTATGTCCATTTAGACTACAGGGAAGACCAGGCTGTGAAGTTGTATTGATGCCAGTGAGTCATTTTGACTCACTGCTACTCACTGCATTCCAGAAGCATTTGCTATCATTTGTACTTCTCTGTATCTATTATTGGGTCAGCAGTGTAGCATAGTGGTGAGGAGCAGTGCCCATAACCAAAAAGTTGCCGGTTTGATTTCCCCGCTCCGGCACTGCTGCTGTACCCCTGGGCCAGGTATTGAACCCAGAACTGCCGCAGTAAATATCTAGCATGTAAACATGGTAACCTATGTAAATCACTCTGGATGAGAGCATCTACTAAATGCCGATAATATAATGTAATGTAATGTAATTCTTGAATTCTTCACTTGAAATGCCAATGGCTTTGATTGTGCTGATATAAACTATGGACACTGATGATTGTTAAAGAAAAAAAGACAATTAGTCACACATGACATTTACAATGTGGTGTGGTGTTAAATTTCTACTTTGTATTGCATCATTTGAATGTGACACAGAACCCAGCTGTTAAGGAATATCTTGAAAAAAAAAGTAACATACATTCTGTTTTCAAAATTCCACAGCAAACATGAGTTTGTTGGATCACTGGCTTTAGTGTTTCCATGTGATGAGATTACCTAGCATCAGACTGATGTATAGAAATGACCTTTTCTCTGTGTAATCTGTAGATGAGAATCAATTCAATTGGATCCCTTTAACTCTTCAATATCCGGGTTAATCCGGACACACTAAAGCGCACTCATTTTGACAGATTAGTCAATTAATGAACTGACAACAGCTGCAGTCTCTGTAGCTGGATGAGCTGATGGGCCAGTATCCTCTTCTCTCTATTCACTGCCTCTTCCTGTCCTAAACTGTGCGCATGTGATGCCACCCCCTGGCTCAGAGGCGCCTGAAACACCATCTGACGTGAAGACCCCCGTTGCTGCAGGAAGCACAACACGTGTGGATCATGTCCACATGTTGGCTGTCCACTGTGAAAATGTGCCCACTGCTGTGCTCTCTAAAACCATGACATTATTCTGCCATAATTCACCTATTTTTGCCAGTGGAAAACCTTGTATTTTTTTTTTTACTCCCGTGCTGTGTCTCTACAATCTTTTATGTCACGGAGGCTACAAGAGCTTTGCAGACAAATGCTGCATTGAGTAAAATCACCCCCGCTGCTCTGAAGTACCCTATTCAGCCTTATGATTCAATAATCATAATATTCATGCTTTTATTGATGTATTGTTTGCTTAGCAGACATCCTCATGGAGGATGACTTGACATATTTCACTGGGCTTACTCAGTCCCCTTTGCACTCTCTATTCTCTCTCTCTCTCATTCATCTTTTCTGTTCTTACGTCACATTGAATTCCATGTGAGTTGTACCGACAATTGTTCTGAAGGATGCAGCGCAAGACCCCATGCTCTCTCCTTCTCTGTTCATTTCCGCTCTTCCACAATGTGAAACACATGACCATGCTTGCACGCTGAGCCTATGTCTCTGACTCTCTCTCTCTCTCTCTCTCCCTCTCTCATTCTCACTGTCTCTCCTCTCCATTCACATTCTCTTCTTTGTTCTCTGTTCTGTCCTCTCCCTCTTTCTCTGCCTCTCTCCATTTTTCTCTCTGTCACCTTCCCATTCTCACTCCACTGTCTTCCTCTCCATCACCCTTCTCCTTCCTACCCTCTTCCTCTTTTTCCTACTTTGTATCTGCCTCTTTCCATTTCCTTCTCTCTCTCTTGCTCACACACACAAATACACACTCACACACACACGCACACACACACACACACCAGTATGGAAGAGATGCTGGGATATTAATAGTTTTTGGACTCCCGCTCTTGGAGCATTGGAGCAACCACAGCCGTGGGAAAATAAAGCCTAGTTGGAACAGATGTTCTAATCTAGTTTATTAATTTGCTATTTGTTTTTTATGAGGCCCTAATGGGTTGGCAAAGGCCATTGGCTCACCATTGTGCACTTCAGATGTTACAATGACTATGCAACTGAACTAGACTTAGATTTCACCATTGAGGTCTGTATGTCCATTCCCTGGCCCACGCATGGATCTGCCTGTTTATACCTACGTATTTATATATACAAATCCCCGCAGTAAACATAGTCTAAATAAAAAGTAATAAAAAATAAAAAAGTCTATCTACATTTTTATCAAGCGTTTAATCTTTACTTATATAGTAACGATGAAGCAATAAAAAACATTATATACTTGGTTTATTCCATTGTCCCCAACAGTTTTAGAGAAGATGGAATTCCATTTCTGATTTAAGCAAGCATGTCACAAGGACTAGTCCCACTAGATGGCGCCGTTGACCTCTGCAAAAATATCCGTTTGATTTTCAGAAAAGAGTGATGTGTATTTTAACTGTACAGTGAATCAAGACTCTTTCTATGCTGAACCTGCATGTGTATTACCACAGTTTTGTCTGGGTGGCACGTTGAAACTCTCATCCCTCAAACCGATAACCTCTGTCTTACACCCTGTGCTTTTTACCATTACACCCCACTGCTGCCTGCTTGACTTTAACTGACTGACGCCAGGTACTACACATTTTTGTCACACTCTCAAACATGAGACTGCCTAAACAGAAGCCACAAAGTCCTGTCACATCAGCGTGTCAGCCCATGGGGGGGGAATATTTCTTCCATGTGCTGAGGCTCCCAGGCTAAAATCACTGTGCCTTCTTTTCATTAGATGAGGTATTGTGGTTGATCTCCACCCGCCAGTGCAACATGACAGCGTGCTCTTTCAGCATGAAACCTGACGTCCTGTGGTGTTGCTTCCGTTTCTGCCTTCATCCAATGGCATACAAAAAAGCCGTTCAGTTTTCATACAACCAGCAAACAGTATTCAATTTTGGCCTGTGCCCTAATAATAAACACCAAACTCTCAAAGACACCAATGTCTTTCTATACAACAGTCTAACCCGATTTAATAGACTAATGTATTAATTTGTAGCCCCTTGAATTCATATTGTGCAATATTTATCCAATATTCAACCACAGCCCTAATTAGTGCACTTCATAACTAAAAAAATATAAAATTATTAACCAACACAGTGTGTTGGTTAATCTATACCTTGACGCCTCATCCTATGGTGATTTAGTTTTGTTCATTTTTGTCCGTCCCCCTCTGATCAGCATGAAGACAGCATTTTTTCAGTAAGGAGGAGACAGTCCCCACCAGCCCGAGAGAAAGGCCTGCTTTCACATCAAATGTCCACCTAAACAGGAGGGAACAGCTAATCCATAATGTCTCAGAATGGGATTACGGTAATGCCCGAGCTGGCGCGCGATGACCCCGTCATATCAGTTTACATGCAGAGAGTAAATCCCTCGGCGATGTCGCCCCGTCCCTCCGCCGAACGCCTCCCGGGCTGTTCGCTTCCTCCTCTCACACCTTCCTCTGCATTTTCATGAACATGCACTCCGTCAAAGACATGCCGAGTACAGTACATGTGCCGTGCTCTGTTATAAACTATAGTGTAGTCAAATCAATACTGCGGGAGCCGTCTTCTGCGGTTCGGAGGGAGGCTGAGAGCGTGACGGATGGGCTGTCAGCTGTAACTGCCTGATGCTGGAGGACAGTAGCACAGCAGCTGAGGTGTCTAGTTGCAGAGGCTGTGTTCCTGTCTAATTGGCATTGTGCTGTAATTCAGGAAGAGACCAGTTAGCGTTTGGGAGACGGTTCAGTTCCGGTCACTGTCTCTGTTCCAGTTGTCAGGATATTCGGTGAAAGATCTTTAAACTAAGAAAGAGACAGAGGCAGAACTTTGACTGCAAAGCACAGAAAGTCAAACATCTCAGTTGCTACATACGCAGTGTCTTTGAATGAACGTGTGAATGTAGGAGTTATGGAAGCGTTTATTGTCACAAGTTTCTCAGGAGCTGTGTCTTTGAGCTATGCATGATGTCATAGCTCTTCCGTGGGGCTGTGTTTTTGTGCTGAGTGTGAGGTCATAGCTCCTCCTGGGGGGCTGTGTCTCTGTGCTATGTAGGATATTTCTATCAGGTAGCATCTCATTCTTCACTGTATGGGAACACAGCTCTTCTTGTGAGGCTGTGTCTCTCCTCCTCTGAGGGCTGTGCCTCTGTGCTGTGAATAAAGATACAGCTCTTCAAGGGGGCTGTGTCTCTCTTCTGTGTGTGACATCACAGCTCCTCCAGGGGACGGTGCTTCCGAGATGTGAGGTGTGCCTCCACTCTGAGACAGATCCTGTCAGATCCGCCCCTCTCTGTCCTACCCTGCCATCCTATTCAACATACCCCCTCTGTGTGACTGCAAAGGTTTTCCTCCCCTGTGATTTCCAGCGCTGCACTCTTATCCAGAGTGACTTACATAGGTTACAATTTCATTTTTTACATGTTATCCATTTATGCAGCTGGATATTCAGTGAGGCAATTCTGGATCAACTACCTTGCCTGAGGGTAGAGCGGCAATGTGGGGAAATGAACCAGCAAACTTTTGGTTGCAAGCCCTTCTCCTCACCATTATTCTACACTGCCACCCCCCAACCCCATCTGGTGAGGCTATCTGTGTCAATTAAAACCTTGCAGCCAAGGTAGCCCAGCCGTGGGATGGTAAAGGCATTGACCCCCCTTGTCCCGTACTCTTCGGTGGATCTGAGGCGTGTGCGTCTGCGGGACAGTTGTTGCCTGAGGGAATTGATTGGTACAGGTATGAAAGGAAATTGGGCCTGTCCTGTTGGATTATGGGAGCTGCCAGTTGAGCACACCGCCGGGGTCTTCAGCCAGTGTGAGCCCTGCCGCACTGACAGCTCCTTCCTCAGATAATCACAAACAAAGGCGCCTCACCCTCCAGGCTAACGCCCCGTCTCACCTCCGCCAGCACACAGGGTAACGCTCATTTACACATCCGAGCAACAGGGCCACGCCCGAGCGCGCCTGTTTACCATGAAACCCCCCGAGATGGCGCAGTAAAGCGGGGAGCCAGAGATACCGACACCTTCAATCTTCCCAGCGCCCGCTAACAGCCCCGCGTGTCTGTGCTCAGTCAGAGCGGTGAGGAAATCTCACAGCAACCCGCATACCCCTGGCTGTTCCTGAGTAACTCAACCTCATGAACCCGGTCATCTCCCATTTCTAGGAGCGTCTCTCGCAAGCCGTACAGTTCAAACGATAGACGTTGCTGTCAGCGGTGCGGTGTGTAACTGCGGGGACACGCTGTCTTTGAAGTGCAGAAGAATGATTAGAGGGCTATGGGGGGATGGTGGGCCGATGATGGAGGTGCGTAGAGAAGGTGTCTGCTCTGCTGAGTGTTCTGCTCCCAGTCAGAGGTAGGCATTGATTTTGGTGGGGATGGTTATTCTCAGAGGCTGACCCAAACTCGTTTCAAAACCAACGGGTGAATGAGGAGAGGGCAAAGGAGAGGGATGGGGGGAGGGAGGGGTGGGGAAGCAAGAAGCTGGGGTGTGGAGACTTGAGGATGAAGCAAGGAGGGGGCGGCCGGGGGGGGGGGTTGCTGGGGGGCGGGGGCTGCTCCATCACGTCCGTGCGCTCCACAGCTCTCTGGGTTTGCTGGCGTCTCGCCGCCCAAAGGAGGGTACAAAGAGATCAAACACGGACAGGAAATGGGGAGTGAGAAAAACAGAAGCCCTCCCAGCCTACCGGCCGCCTGCGTGCACCTCGGGGGAAAACACTCACTTAACCCTGGGAAAAGGACAGAGACGCACTCCATCATCTCCCCTATCACTGTTACACACCCCCGACACTGCACAGAGACTTCACTGTCTCAGGACGTAAGAATTTCACCTGGACCCTTGAGTCTACACATATTGGTGATGTCATCAAATCAAATAATAACATATCATGTTTCACACAGTGGTCAGGACAGTGGAGTCACAGGCCAGCTCCCTCTAGAGACTGAAGACCAGCCCCTGCAGACTGCATCTTGGCTCCCCTCCCTAGTTATAACACCTTAAGCTGTTTTTTTCTTATATTTTACTGTAGATTATTTTTGTACTTCTTGAATTGTTTTTATTGTTGCATTTTTACTCAGATAATTGAATTACTTATTACAGCATCGTATGACTGATTGACACATGCTCTAACGTGACACATCATTATCTGCATGCACTTTTGTTTATGTGGCTTTGTTATACACGCTAATGCCTCTTTGCATGGTGAATTGTTCTAGTTAAAAGCATCTACCCAGTGATTAAACGTAAATGTAGGGAAAAGTCAGGAGGGAAAATATACACTCAGTGACCACTTTATTAGGTACACCTCTCTAGTACTGGGTAGGACCCCCCTTTGCCCCCAGAATGGCCTGAATTCTTTGTGGCATTCAACAAGGCTCTGGTAACATTCCTTCTGCTCCATGTTGACATGATAGCATCACGCGGTTGCTGCGGATTTGTCAGCTGCACATTCATGCTGCGAATGTCCTGTTCCACCACATCCCAAAGGTGCTGTATTGGACTGAGATCTGGTGACTGTGAAGGCCATCGGAGTACACTGAACTCATTTTCATGTTCCTGGAACCAGTTTGAGATGATGTGTGCTTTGTGGCATGGTGGGTTATCCTGCTGGAGGTAGCCATTAGAAGATGGGTAGACCGTGGTCATAAAGGGACTCACATGGTCGGCAACAATACTTGGGTAGGCTGTGGCATTTAAACGATGCTCAATTGGTATTAAGGTGCCTAAAGTGTGCCAAAAAATGTTCCCCACACCATTACACCACCACCTCTAGCCTGAACCGTTGACACAACACAGGATGGATCCATGGATTCATGTTGTTTACACCAAATTCTGACCCTACCATCTGCATGTCGCAGCAGAAATCGAGATTCATCAGATCAGGCGATGTTTTTCCAATCGTGTACCATCCAGTTTTGGTGAGCCTGTGCCCACTGCCTCAATTTCCTGTTCTTAGCTGACAGGAGTGGTACCCTGAGGGGTCTTCTGCTGCTGTAGCCCATCCACCTCAACATTCAACATGTTGTATGTTCAGAAATGCTTTTGTATATGCATAGCACTGTTGTAATGTGTGGTTATTTGGGTTACTGTCGCCTTCCTGTCAGCTTGGACCAGTCTGGCCATTCTCCTCTGACCTCTGTCATTAACAAGGCGTTTTTGCCCACAGAACAACCGCTCGCTGGATGTTTTTGTTTTTCACACTATCTTCTATACACTCTAGAGACTGTTGTGTGTGTGAAAATCCCAGGAGATCAGCAGTTTCTGAGATACTCAAACCATCCCGTCTGGCACCAACAATCATCCCACAGTCAAAGTCACTTAAACAGACTTCTTAGCCATTCTGATATTTGGTCTGAACAGCAGCTGAACCTCTTGACTATGTCTTCGTGATTTTATGAATTGAGTTGCTGCCAGATGATTGGCTGATTACATATTTGCATCAACGAGCAGGTGTACAGATAAAGTGGTCACTGAGTGTATATAGCCCATTAAAATGAATCCAAACAACAATCAGTTATAATAACGATGCTAAAAGCTTACGCATACACAGGACCCCTCCTGATGCACCAGGCTTTTTGACTGCACAGAATGCGACATCAAAAAAGTATAACACGGGCAACGTTTTGACTGGGATGTCACCTGTCAGAGCATGTGGGCTAACCCTCGTGTTTCAAACACAAGACATTTGTTGCATAAAAGGAGACTACAGAGCAGAGGTCGCTGTCGGGTGTGAGGACTTCCTTTTCTATGGCCTCCTGTAGAGAGATGGCTCCAATTGCCACATGACTAAAGAGATTAAAGTGGGGGAATATTTTGTCATTATTATTATAATGGCCTTCAGCAAAGTGGTAGAGGCTGCCCTCTTCCCCTACCCCAGCATCTCTGCGGAAAAACAGGTTATGAAATAGCGGTGATTTGCATTCAAATAAAATGTCAATTTGAAGTTGAAATTGCGTCGAAATTACGGCAGAGATAATGGGGCCTGTAAATAAAGGAAAGGATGGGAAAGAGGAATCCGAAATGCAGCGTTTCATTATTTCAGCGCACGTTGGGATGCACGCCGGTCATTAAAGCAAACAGTTCTTTCAGGTGGGGGGGGGACATCAAATCCTCCTAGTCTTTTAACAAGTAATGTGTTTATAATCACATCGCTAAAAGGAGCTGTGCCTTACTCATGGAAACTGTAAATTGTGTTTTAACATGTTTGATTGATACTGTTTGTTTTGTTTTGTTTTCCAGAGAAATGCCCGTTGGTGTTTTCAGCGCCACCAAGCACGAAAACGAACTGTGCGTCCTTCGAAAAAGCTAAGAGGATATTTGGTTTCATGGTCACAATGGAGGAGTTATATATGCAGATTGTTTCCTCCCCAAAAACCCAGCACAGTCTATGCAGTGGTAAGCATTGTGAAATGTATGTCTTTTTATAAAAGGACACCGTTCCACTAAGAATGCCACTGAATGTCTTGTTCAGTTGTCAGGCGTGAATGTTGTTGAAGCCCCCATAAAAAGTGTCCCTTTTTATCTGCGGCAAAGCGCAGACTTGGGCCGGGGGCTCCTTTCAGCGCACCGTGTGGCCTTGTGGCAGATTTTGGTACATAACTGCGTGGAAAAATGACAGCTAATGACAGCCCCAGGCAGGGAAGTGTTCATTGTGCGTCCTGTTCACATGGTTCTGTGCGGATAATTGTATTTGGGGGGGGGGGGGGGTGAAGGGTATACATGGTCAATAGACCCTTTGTCAATGGACATTATTCATAAACGCAAACTACACAGAAAGAGGACAGGAGTAGGTGGCGAACAATAGCTGACGACTGCGAATATATGACAGGACTCAGATCACCATGTTTGAATGGTGAGGGCAGTATACTACTGCATGCATGCCATGATTTCTTTGTTAGTTTCCTTATTTTAAAAAAAATATATATTGTAAATACTCTGCCTTTCCCAGGGCCATGTGACCAGGTGATAACAATATGAAAAAAAGAACAACATTTCTCAAAAGCTTTCACAGTGAGGATGCCACACAGTGCCTCAGGAGATAAACAAGAGTCACATATTCCAGAGCATTGAGAGCTTTCCTTAATACTTCAACCATGCAAAAATAGTTTATGTTCACATGTTATTTTTATGAGAATTATATAAAATTAAAGATAGTGAGATTATTGTATTAGAATTAGCATGATTCACAAAGTCTGCAGCCATAGATTGGTCTCCTTTTCAAAGCTCCCTTTTCTTCATATGAATATGAATAAACTCAGCTTTATTTAAAAGAAGCTGGTAACATCTTCACACGCTCTAACAAGCATCTTGCATTGTGTCTGAGTCTACACACGTTGTCCAGGTGCGTGATCGAACAATACGATACACAAAGCAGTTGCTTTGTACTTTCAGATGGCTTTAATAACGACTCACGTAGCTTACAATTTTTTACATTATGCATTTATACAGCTAATTATTTCTTGAGGCTGTCGGGATTAAGTCCGCTGCCCAAGAATGCAATAGCAGTGATCGACTAGGGAATGAAACAGTGTGTGACAGATTAGAATATGCATTGTTTTTATGATGAACAGGTTTTTTCTTGACTATCCTCCTCCAAGAAGCTTTGTCACAGCTCTCCTGCAGGGGTCAGTAATGTTCAAAACTTAGTTCAGTTTACAAAATCAAGGTATGCAGGACCAAGGCAACGCAGAACAGTACTTGACAAAGTCTTCCACTTACCCTCAATAAAAAAAACAAATGAACAATCAAGTACTGATTTAATTGTAACTTCATCTGTGTCAGAAGTTGCGGTGATTCTTGAATTTAGGTTCACAATGCTCTATCTGTGGATCTATTCAGAACCCCATGGCGGTGAAGGTGATTTTATAATCATATATTTTGTACAAATTCTGTATCAATAGAACCACATATTGAGCAGGGGATTCAGACCCAGAAGGAGAGAAGAAAATGTCCTGCCCAGGTGCAGCACTCGGCTTAATTTTCTTCATTCATTATGCTGAATACATCGTCTTAGTAGTGAAAGCAAAATCAATGATACATGGGAATGAAAAGAATGCCTTTGTTGAATCCATCTGTCTCTTCTTGCCAGTCAGTGACTTTTTACCTTGAGGATCAGTAATGGAAAGGCATTCTCTTTCAACGACATTTTGACCTCCAACCAGTGAAAATGGTGTTGAAGAGCTTTTTTCCTAATGTGTGGTCTTTCTCTGTAAAGGCCCACAATAGAGAAACCTTTAACTTTGCTACTAGTGTGGTTGACTGGTGGCGTAGGACAGCCCTATACTCTCAAGGATGCTGTGTTTTAAATGGAAGCAGCATATTTCAACCATATTGCACTGATCTTTTCTACTTCTATAAAAACAGAAACGAAACAATGTAACATATAATAAATCATTCCAGAACACCGACTGATTAATCTTTCAGAACACACCAATCTTTGTTGTTTATTGTGCTGTAAAATATATATATATATATATATATATATATAGAGAGAGAGAGAGAGAGAGAGAGCAGAATATCAATCTGACAATCATAAATGGCCAAACCCTGTCTACTTCCCCCAAATAGCAGTGTGGAGCAGCAGAAGAACTGGGTTTTTATCCAAAATGGCTCTTGTTCCCTAGAGTAGCACAACCTCACTTGAATGGCTTCTGGAAAATACCCAGCCATGAGAATGGCTTACATGTGGAAGAAGTCCCTAACATATACTATACTAGTGAAAAATTAACAACCGAAACATAAAATCAATCACTCACTACACCATTTTTGTTCACCACAAACAACCTTTTCAAACAGTTCACATCTGTTAGTAAATGATGAAATGATGGCAAGCAGGCAGCTGACAACTAAAAGTTAGTAAACATTGAGTAAAGTCACAGTAGTCGAAGGAGAAATTGTAAGGATGGCAGACAGGAGGAACACCCTGATGGGTAGAGGAGAGGCCAGGACCTGGACAGCACAGTGCGGTCCAAGGCTGCCAGTTCCGCTGGACCTAGAACTCACTCACCTCAGCAAATACTGTATGTCCCCCTGTTCACTTCAGAAGCCTGGGCCTGGTGACCTCAGAAGCTTCCATGGTGGAAAAATTGCACTCAAATGATCTTGTGGAAGCAACGCTCATCATTGTCCCCGCCCTGACTGAGATCAGGCAGCCAGGGGCCTGGTTCCACATCTTGGATGCTGGACTTTGCCATATGCTGTGGTAATAAATGAGAAAGAAAGAGTCTACAGGGGTGGCTGTTTAGCATAGTGGTTAGGCACAGGGCTTGTAACCAAAAGGATGCTGGTTCGATTCCCCACTGGGGTACTACTGCCGTACCTTTGGGTAAGGTACTTAACCCACAATTTCCTCAGAAAATAGGCAGCTGTGTAAATGGATAACATCTTAAAACTGTGACCTCTGTAAGTTGTCCTGGATATGAGTGTTTGCTAAACGACAATAACTTAACAATATACACCCCTGTCAGTGTTGAATGGACAGAGAAAAATGCTGACATGGAGCACATAAATGCATTTCAAAGATTCTGCACAGCAAATCCTGCATGTCTATATCCATTTTTTTAAAAGACATGCATGGCGATGGTTACAGGTAGTGGAGTCCAACGCTCCTGAGATCTCTGATGTCAAGCTTAGAATTGTTTTTCTTTTTATTCTACTTGTACTTGTGTTGTAGCTGAACTGCATCTTCCAATCAGCACCATTCACCTGTAGAGGCCCTCTTCACACAGCACCCAGGTTCATCCAATATCCATAAATGCTATTCTGTTTGGGCTAAGCTAAGCCCACAGCACCTGAGAGGGGTTTTTTTGTACACCCATAGCTGACAACCATGAGTTATTTTTTTTGCTGGATCTGTTACACTCAGGAATAGGTGTATTGCATTTTCTTATTCAGTATTCACATTTTGTCGTGTATTTTCTAATGCTGTGTAAATTGCTCTGCTTGAGGGTGCCTACCAGATACATAGGCTACTATTACTACTAATAATATTTCTATAAATAGTTTCTGCATGATAAAGATGGGGGATTGAGTCATAGTCATTAAGTCATAACGTAATTTATGGAACTTTCATTTTCAACACTGTTTGACATAAAATGTATCACATAGCAGCTGTAATAGCTGTAATAATAAACCATATCTCAATGTGATCTCCAGTCTGTTATATATTATATCAAAGTCGCATCAGTTTGACCAATGACGTCTCTAAACATCCATGGTTTTATATAACTTTTAAAATCTCGATTTGTAGCAGTGCAAAACCACAACTTTACATAAAGGGAAACATGTACGGCACACCCTTGGGCTTGCTAAAACAGTAAATCGGATAACCACATCGTATTTGTTGCAAATGCCTGATCGTTGACGCCCATACCGTGGCTGTTCAATGCAGCGTATCATTTGTTCCAATGTTACCCATGTCTCTCCCGGAAAAGTAGGGGAGGGAACATAGAACAAGGAAGCGAACTAGGAATGCAATAACTGAGAAAGCTGACATCCGAGGGCCAGGCAAATACTTGGAATTCCGCTTCCGTTTTAGGAGTAAACTTTGATTAGACATTCTTGTCTGCAAATCCAAACTTCTGCGACACAACTGACGCTGAGAATCAGTGAGGGAATACACCATCCATGGCTTCTTCGCCGCAGAAATCTCCGTCTTCTCCCAAATCGCCGACTCCTAAATCTCCACCCTCAAGAAAGAAAGATGACTCGTTTCTCGGGAAACTTGGAGGAACTTTGGCAAGAAGGAAAAAGGCAAAAGAAGGTATCTAGCTAAATAAAAATTTACAACTATTATCTGTTTTTGGTTCATAACTGTTAAAACAACAGGTATTCGCTGCCTTTCGGTCAATAAAGCTTTGCATTTTATATTTTAACTTTTCGTTTGTTTGATAGTTATTAACTACTCTAAATAAAACTGTCTCCATGCTTCACAAATAACAGTGTCTCTTATAAATACTCTCAATTGGTAAACACTCTTAAAACAGTTTGGAAAAGTCTTAAATGAAGTGTCATCTAAATGGGTGCGCTCAGACATCTTGATATTTAGTGTGGCGTGACGTCACGGCACGGCGCAGCCATATTGCTGTGTCGAAATTATAATATTTGAGGATATTTTAACATGGATATTGTGTTTTGCGAAATTTTACGAAAAATTCATCAAAACGCTTATCGTTTGTGTAATGTAATGGTATGACATTTATAGTTTGTTTATAAGAAGTCACATTTTTAGCATACCTCTGTAATTACATTTAAGTAATGTATCCTGACCACTATTTATAGCCTGAAGCTATAAAAAATCCTGTGTCGCCAGAAGTGTATTTTATGTACTTTATATGAATTGATTGGATGGTTTGCCCTCATATTCCAACAACTGACCACAAGTACTCCATTTTGAAATGTGGAAGAAGCATAGGTGATAGGGTAAAATATGGGTAAAATCTATCCATCTATGATAGAAACATTATAGAAGCAAAAAACATGTACAGTATTGAATTTATAGCTTGGATTATTTCTAGCACATGCATGTTCCAGTCAAATGGCATTTTGACAGTCAACTCATTTTACTTTAAACAGTGCAGAAAATGCTTTCTTTTCTGTGTTTCCAGTATTTCCAAAGCAGAAAAGACCTGCACGGTGAAAACATTTAGCACTGCTTCATTTGGGGCCTTTGGGGTTAAATTGCCCAGATTTTGAAGATATATTAATTTGTTGTTGTGGTGCACCGACTGTGTTGGCATATTTTCCTTGCTCTAGCTGCACTGAGGAGATGAAGTTCTAATACGGTCTGTGTGGTGCCAGAGTGGGCCTGAACTCTCGTGTTCCTGAGTTTACATTAGGCAGAGGCAGCTGCACTCTTGCCATCTATGGAAGAGAGTCTGGTATTCTCGTACAGATGTAGCTACCCAGGAATGAAGGAAGACCAATCTTAGCCCTTAGGAGTAGAGCGTGCACACCCCCCCCCCACCACCACCCCTACTCCCCCCAAGCTGAAGCAGAAGTGGGCTCATCCTATTCCCAGAGTGCACTTGTGTTGTGATGGGCTTGCATTAATCAAGATCCACAAAGCGGCGTGGGACAGGGGAGGCTGCAGCTGAGCCCTCTTCCCCCTGCTGCGGGCGGGGGGGGGGTTGACAGTGACCAGGATGTCCGCGTGACTGCCTCTGATTGATGGAGAGCCTTTGCCATCCCGTGCGGCCGCTGCGTATTCAATTAAGAACACACAGCCATTCAGACCTCTGGCGAGAGAGAGACGGGGGTAGGGGGGGTTGGGGGGTACAGTCCCCGGACGAGGACGGGGATGAAGGAAGGAGCGAGAGAGAGAGGGAGGGAGAGGCAGAGAGCCTGTTTTCCAGACAGAAAGACGAGTAAACAGCCGTAGGAGGTGGAGAGGCGGTGTGCCGGCGACGAGCGTGCGCTGTGGGGAAAGATGTCGGAGCTCTGGGCAGGGAGAGATGGGATGCGGAGCCCTGTGCCCAGGTAGGACGGTCCTCTCCGCCCCGTGGGAGTCAGACAGGAAGTGAGGAGGGAGGAACTCGGTGTCCAGGCCCTGCCTGTGATGGTGACGGCAGTCCCCACTTAACCAGGGAATGAAATGCGTACACACACGTGCATACACACACACAGGCACACACACACGCAGATACACACATATATGTACAAAAACACCACACTCATGCAGATACACATACAGATACGCACACATACGTACAAACACGTGCACATACACGTGATCATACCACGCAATTGAAGGTGTTACATTTCTCCCGCATGCTCTGTCAGGGATGGCATAGCGATTCTCTTGTACTGTACTTGTTAATAAGACATTTGAATACCACCGCATGTTCACAGTATTCTCGTAGCGGGAGTTCGGCCTTAGTAACATGCTGTGTTGTCTTGTAATTCAAATGTGTGGGCAGATGTGAGGGGCAGCATACAGAAGCGACGTTCTTCCTCGTCTGTTGGCAGATGGCTGTCTGCAGTTTTTCTGGGCTGGTTTCTTCGGCATGAATCCGAAAGGTTTGGTGTGATGTCTTTTTCTGTCTCGGCCTGTGAAGCCGCGCGGGGGGCGGGCTGCAGGGGGGGGGGGAGGCTGGTGTTGATTAACAGGATGTCAGCCTCGGTGGGAAGGGAGGCATCCAGCAGGTGGGCATGAAATCCAGCACAGGACGTTCTCCCGCGCTCCACCGCACGGGCGAGGATCTGTCTCCCAAACCAGATGCGCTGGCAAGTGGTAGGGGGGCGGGGGACAAGACACTGAGGTGGGGAGGGGGTGGTGCTGGGTACCACCTGCGTTGGGCTGTGTTTGTCTCCGAACCTGCCAACTCCCACAATTCCCTGGCAGGGTCAATTAAATGATGGAGCGGAGAGGAGGAAGCTTGGAGAGGCGGCACAGCTCGGCACGCAGATCGATAAGTGCTTAGCAACTGCGCAGACGGAGACGGCCTTCGCGTGTGTCACAAAGCCCGAGCTGAGACCGCGGCGCTCCAGCAACATTACACTACATTATTGTCATTTAGCAGACGCTCTTATCCAGATCGACTTGCGCAGGTTATAATTTTTACATGTTATCCATTTATACAGCTGGATATTTACTGAGGTAATTATGGGTTAAGGACCTTGCCCAAGGGTAGAGCAGCAGTGCGCCAGCAGGGATTTGAACCTTTTGGTTACAAGCCCTGCTTCTTACCGCTATGCTACACTGCGACCGAGACAAATGTATGCAAGTAATCAGTGGGAAATAATTAGCCTTCTCATGATGGCAAACTTATCATGGAAGGCTTTCAGTTATGGCCAGGTCCAAGGGGTCACATCAGAAAGATTGAATGATATTGATGGTAGCTAATGATTTATCAGTCCAGAGACACAGTGCAACCTGTTGTACAAAATGAGTTAGTCCTGCTACATGTGCTGTGCTTGTGTGGTAGTTGCCCTTGTTATTCTGTCAGAAGTTTGTTCAGCTCAATTTGTCATTCTTTGTACAAGATGAGAGGGAAGGCCTGCAAATGGTTGATGATTTTGTCAAAAAGGGAGCTTTGAAAACCCTGAAAGTGAAATATAGCCCTTCAGGGCCACCAATGGGAAAGAATTAGTTATTAGTTATTCTTTTAATGGATTGCTTGCAGATCTTGCATGAGAATGACAGGCATGCCACCTAAACAAATTTGCATGGAATATTTTAATACAGGAGGATATTGAGATTGAATGTGGCTGCATCAGTGGAATTTTATAAGGGGCACAGGGCAAGCTGTGAGTGTAGCACAAAGCAAAGGTCAGTAGCGGTGTTGAGTGTTAAAATATTTCCCGTGCCCCACTTCACAACTGGAGAAGACTAGCTAGTGAGAAACATGGTTTTTTTATCGGCAGCCTTCAGAAAGTGAAAAATGTAATCAAAATAATTTCTCTGAATAGAGCGCTCTGTACGACAGTGTACAATGCACACCGCGAAGCCTGCCCTTTGCAGTCTTGAGCCTTTCATGGCGCTCATTGGAGCGGTTCGTGTACTTGAGTTGCAAGAAAGCGCTTTGGCCTCGTCTTTCAACATATGCACGCAGAGAACTGATTAAATGGAGGCCCTTGTCTCCGTGACCGAAGACAGACTGCGCTCATCTTTTGTTGTGGACCTAGACCCGTCCGGTGAAAAGGCCCGGTGAGCATCCGCTTCCTGTTTGAGGTGACCCGCGGCTCAATGCCAGGGCCAGGGATGGAAAAGGAAGCACGGCTTGACCTCTTAGAGATGCAATAAATTCGGACAGTTTGGCCAGGACGGGGGAGGTGTGGTTTGGTGTGTTAAAGGGCCACCAATGGGGAAGATTACGAGCAAATGCCTTTTTTTGTGAAAATGCGGTTCTGAATTGCAGTGCTGGCCCTGATGAAATTTCTGCTAATGTATCCTTAGCTAGATTCCGCCATTTCTAATGTACCATGAAGAAATCCTTCATCAGTGTCATTTCGCTGTTCATTGCTGGGGACAGCTGTGAGCCTTCCATCAGACCTATCATTATGATCTTAACTGCTCATGCTAAGAGGATATCAATCACCCCAAAACACTGAAGTCAGTTTATGGCCTGGGTGATTGTTTGGGAGCATCAAGAACTCCTTCCTTTGTCTGCAATGTATACAGTGGTCACAAGAGCAAGAAGACCCTAGACAGTAAAGCCTAGACAGGTGGTGCTGATTAACAGGAAGCCAAATTGATGTGAACCCCCCCCCCCCCCATGCATTCATATCTATATCCGCCACTTGCAGGACTATTTAACCTGCTCTGTTAGTGTGACTTCAGTTTGACGGTGGGCTGTACCACAGTCTCACTCATGCTTGTAGTTGGATTATTGTGCTGTTGGTGGTCCAGGTGATTGAGACAGAGTGCTGTATGTTGCATGCTTAGTACTGGTCACTGTACCTCTCCGATGGCAGGCAAGTATGTGACTGCAGAAATGCCTCTCACTGCACTGGAAAAAATGAAAGTCATTTAGGAAAATTGCAGACAGAATGTTGCCCAGGCCCCGTTGTAAGAAAAAAGATCAGTTTGTGTGGCGCTTTTTGATACCACAATATGAAAAGATGCAATGCTGAGAGCTTAGGAATTTAACCTACGCCCCCTGAGGCATTGGTTGCCTTTTAACACTGCTGATGAGTTATTCTTTTAATGGATTGCTTGCAGATCTCGCATCAGAATGACAGGCATGCCACCTAAACAAATTTACATGGAATATTTTAATACAGGAGGATATTGAGATTGAATGTGGCTGCGTCAATGGAATTTTATAAGGGGCACAGGGCAAGCTGTGAGTGTAGCACAAAGCAAAGGTCAGTAGCGGTGTTGAGTGTTAAAATATTTCCCGTGCCCCACTTCACAACTGGAGAAGACTAGCTAGTGAGGAAGAAACATGCTTTTTTGTTATCGGCAGCCTTCAGAAAGTGAAAAATGTAATCAAAATAATTTCTCTGAATAGAGCGCTCTGTACGACAGTGTACAATGCACACCGCGAAGCCTGCACTTTGCAGTCTTGAGCCTTTCATGGCGCTCATTGGAGCGGTTCGTGTACTTGAGTTGCAAAAAAGCGCTTTGGCCTCGTCTTTCAACATATGCACGCAGAGAACTGATTAAATGGAGGCCCTTGTCTCCGTGACCGAAGACAGACTGCGCTCATCTTTTGTTGTGGACCTAGACCCGTCCGGTGAAAAGGCCCGGTGAGCATCCGCTTCCTGTTTGAGGTGACCCGCGGCTCAATGCCGGGGCCAGGGATGGAAAAGGAAGCACGGCTTAACCTCTTAGAGATGCAATAAATTCGGACAGTTTGGCCGGGACGGGGGAGGCGTGGTTTGGTCTGTTAAAGGGCCACTGTTCTGATGCTGTCGGATCCAGTCGGGCAGCACCGCGGAGATGATGGGGCCAGATTGCTGTGCTGCCATTTTGATTAGCCTGCAGAGATATTTCCCTCTGTTGGCCTGCCCCGGTGATTTGGCCTTTAGCGGTATGTGGGGGAGGATACTGTTACGATTCTGGAGAGAAAAATGTAGGCTACCTCACTCAGGAAAAACTAAAACAGCAGTAATCTCAAAAACAGATGACACGGAATGACAATGAATCTATGCTTATTGCAAATAGCGTGAAAATTCCTAATTGAGGGTTTTCAGCCAGTAGGTGTGATTAACAGATAGCCAGAGTGAATATGTTTTGAAGATGTTCATTTTGTGTTTAGTGTCAGAGTTGAAATGATTCTAGCTGTGACATTTTTGTGTAGTCGTTTTTATTTTTTTTTTGATGTTTGGCTGAAAATTTCTTGACATTAATTATTGTTGGATTCCTGAAAGACCAAAGACTGTCAGAACGAGGCAGGAAAAGGCTTGGCCTAGTGGAGTCTGGGCCTCAATTTGTGTGCTCTGTCCTGATGCATCCTTTTTTTTCCCCAGTGTCTGAACTCCAGGAAGAAGGGATGAATGCCATCAACTTGCCGCTCAGCCCCATCCCCTTTGAGCTGGACCCAGAGGATACCATGCTCGGTAGAGTCTCTGCCAGCCCTCCCCTGTCAGAGCTGTTTCATCCCACACATCTCACATTTAATCATGTGTTCTGTGTCTGTCCATATCTTTTTCTCACTCTTTTGTCTATCGGTCTCTACAGAGGAAAACGAGGTCCGCACCATGGTTGATCCCAACTCCAGGAACGACCCCAAACTGCAGGAGCTCATGAAGGTTTGAGTTCTGAGTGCAATTTGAAATGAAAATTTCACTGCAGGTTGTATTGAGTTTGTTTGCTGTAGAGATTGTGGCCCACTTTACTTAAGCTTAAGGACACACCAACTCACTGTCAACTGATTCTGACTATGTTACAAACAACCAGTGAAAAAAAATATACAATATAAATGTTTACTTATGTGAAAACTTTGTGATCCTTGAGTGAAAGCATTTTTTCATCAAGCTGTCCGTTTCCTAAAAGGGAATAAAATTGTTGAATCAGAGATAAATTTATACCAACATTCTAGGAATATCTTAGAGTAGAAAAACACCATAATGATATTATATCTACTACTGTCTAACTTCAATCTAAGGAGCCTGTTCTGTTAAAATACGTAAGATCTGTTGGTACACGATTCATAAACATTCGTTTACATGTGTTTGGACACAGGTGCTCATAGACTGGATCAACGACGTGCTGGTCGGGGAAAGGATCATCGTTAAGGACCTGGCTGAGGATCTTTATGATGGCCAGGTTCTTCAGAAGCTCTTTGGTGAGGACCTCCCTGCCTTACCTCTCCTTCAGTGTGCAGCTGGTTCTCTCGATCTCACGGCTAAAGTGAAACTCTCCTCGCCACCACAGAGAAGCTGGAGGGGGAGAAGCTTAACGTGGCCGAGGTGACGCAGTCGGAGATCGCCCAGAAACAGAAGCTCCAGACGGTGCTGGAGAAGATCAACGACACACTGCGGGTCTCTCCCCGGAACGTCAAGTGGAACGTTGACTGTGAGTTTCCCCAGATACCTGCACGGCGTTCTGCAGAGCTGAGAGCGGACCTCAATCCGTCCGTCAAATACTAGAGCTGGAGAAAGTGCCCTGTTCCATGTCTCTTTCAAATTAGAAATGAGAGGTGCAGCAGTGCATTGGGCATGCTCACTGAATGATCACTAGGTGGGCACACTCTTTTACCATGATCGCTTTAGTCATTCAGTTGGTTGGCAGCCTGTCCCCTCTGTTGATTTCTGAAGATTAATGTATGTGGTAGTTAAAGGTTGCTCATTATGGCCAGCTCTTCAGCAATTCTTCTAGGAATGTCTTAAAAGGTCAATCCATGTTTGAGTTGTTTTAAAAGGCACGTTCCCATCTGTTTTCCCATTGGAACAGCCCAAACAAGTTGAAGTTTGGTGAAATTTGCTGAAATTTCTGCTGTTGGTTTTTCTAAAAGTTGGTAATCATTTTGGATGGATGGGTATTGATCGCACCTTTGGAGCGTTAGCGGACTGCGAGCAGGATGGAGACGTGGAATACCCTGATGCTGTGACGTTTAGTGAAATGGGTTGTAGAGCAGCAGTGTGATGATGGTAATGTGTAGGGCAGTTACTGACAGCATATAATCATCCATTCCTAATGCTCTTTTTATGTCATTCAAATACCCATTACAAATTAACCAGAAGTTCTTGTGGGTGTTTTCATGGTTCCCGTTGCAAGCATGGGAAGGGTAATTATAGTGCATTGGGAAGTGTCAGACTAATTAGAATATGGTAATTTAATTGAACACCCTCAGTTAGTAGACACTCAGTCTTAATAATGGAATATTTGACAGGTGCAAGGAGTAGCTGAAAGAAGATGGCAAAAGAATTCACATTGTATATTGATGTCTTGTAACTCAATTGCTAGCATGGTTGAAGTTTCCACTTAAAAAAATCATACCGGACCATCCTTTCACCACTGAAATTCATCTAGACAAGGCTCACCCTAGAAGAAACCCAGATTGAACACGCCCCTTATGGTCCAGAGAAATGTAACCTTTGGGTCACCTCCTTCAGCACTTGAGTCCAGGCAGGAAAATGGTGGGAGTTCTCTGATCATAGCGGCATAAAGAAAATGAGAAACGATTTTCCTCAATTGGATGCTCAATTGAATTTTTTTTTTTTTTTGCTCTTTTCTTTTTCTCATTTTAGGAGAACATCCTTATATGCCCTGAGTGTTCATCAGTAGTATCTTTTTAGCCACAGTGTTTTTATAAATTGCTGGAGAATTTCCTTCTCTCCTCTGTTCCTCTAACACTCTGAGGAAGCTCCCCCTCTCATCAGGATTCTCTCTGACTTCGAGCAAATCCCTTTGTTTTTCTTTCATATGCTCCCCCTCAGCTTTTTTCTATAACCAGATCATATTTTTTGGGAGCTATTTTATTTCTTTAGGGATTATCATATTAGCACAGATCAGCCTGCATGGCGATGGTTGCACTGCTATGACAGCAGGTGAAATCTGATATCTGAAGTTCACGCACTCAAATGAAGGACAGATACTGTTATGGTGTGTGACCTCCGGGTGACCCTCAGCTTGGCAGCCACGAGGAGAGATATGACCGTCCAAGTTATGAGAAAGAAAGATTAAGTCTGACATTTGATTATGGCGCAGGAAAAAAAAACCCTGTCTATTATTTATAATCCAGTGTACCTGTGGGCAGCTGGGTTGTTTGTTATGAGGGTATGCACAGTGAACAGGGCAGAGAGTTTGGAGGTGAGATGAGTGCCATTTGAGTTCTTATCATGCCTCCTCTCTTTTTGCCCTTTTGCTTCTCGTTCCCAGCGGTCCACGCGAAGAGTGTGGTGGCCATCCTTCACCTGCTGGTGGCGCTGTCCCAGCACTTCCGAGCACCCATCAGACTCCCAGACCATGTGTCCATTCAAGTGGTGGTGGTTCAGGTAGCTGGGCTCATTTTTTTTTTTTTTTTTTTTAAAGGGACGTATGTGAAGTAGGATTTCAGAGCCTGTAGGCGTACATCAGCAATTCAACATCTTGCATACAGCAGCTTCACCTTGAGTTGAAAGGCATAATCTCTTTTTCTGATGTATTTTTCTTTTCCAGTACTGTTGCTATTTTGACCCTATGCGATTTTGAAAGATATTTTCCACAGTTATGTGGAATGTTATAGGAACATTATTCCTGGTCTCTGATTATAGTAACGGAAAGCTTCCATTCAGATCCCAGCGTTCGGTTTGCGGTTTTATTTCCAGAATTCCAATCTGGAATACTGCCAGCCTGTTGAGATGAAAAGATTGTTCTTGTGGGGAAAGCAGGGAAGAATGAGATCTGTGTAAGTTTTTTGTGTTTATTTTGTGTCCTGTTTAGTCACGTTCTCCGCTTTCCCACAGAAACGAGAGGGGATTCTGCAGTCCAGGCAAATCCAGGAGGAGATCACTGGCAATACTGAGTACGTCGGCACCGCCAGCGCTCGGCTTCCCCCTTATCCCTACGCAGGCGCGTATGCAGGGGAGACATGCAATACCCAGGGCCTGCTGTCCACAGGCTGGTCAGGGCTGTCTGCAGGGGACGAGGGGGAGAGGCATCATAAACCAGGACGTGCAGGCAGACACATGCAGAGCGATAAACTGACCCCAGAACTGAGAGACACCTTCTCCTGCACCCGTCCTCCCCGGCTGTCTTACACTGTTATGTTTTTTAGCGGGTGAACCAAATGACAGAGAGGCCTTTTGAAAGACAAATTTTCGGCGTAACAAAGGGGACGCGAGCGAGATGAAGAGACAAGTTGGACGGCTTCTCTTGGTGTTACATTAAAGCGTAAAGTAACAGCAGAAGTGCCAGCCCCCCCTGGGGAGTGGGGAGTCGGGGGGGGAGGGGGGGGGGTGGACGGAGCAGCCCCAATGCCGTTCCTGCTTTGCCAGCTCGCCGCTGCTTCGCGAAGCTCCGGCCGATTAATAGCGGTCCAGCGAGTGCGAGTCGGCCGGCGAGATAAGGGAAGAGGGGGTGGGCTCTGGGCCGTTGTCATGCCACCAGCAGCAGCTGCGGAAGCATGCCTCTGCCGGGACAGATTGGACCGTGAAGAGAAGGCGCTGGCGGACAGATGTGCCCCCCTCCGCCACCCCCCCCACCTCCCACCCCTCCTCAAACGCCCAGGGACAGAACCGCAGCCCTCGACCCAAACCCCTTTGTCTCTGTTCTCGCCTGGCTCCCCTGATTAGACCATCTGCAGTCCATTAATATTCACCCTTTAAACAAAGTCCTTGTTTGCTTGCTTGTTTGTTTTAGCTTGAATATATTGCTTTTGTTTTTTTAAAAACACAAATTAGTCACTGGGTAACATTAACTGATTTTTGCTTTTCTCTTTTCTCACAGGGCCTTATCAGGAAGACATGGTTTGTATTTGTTTCTTTTTTAAGATAAACAGTTTTCATATTCACGTGTCATGTTTTGTCTCATATATCAGTTCATCTTTCACAGTAATTAGACCCAGTGTGAATCCTGTACATTCGCGCTGTGTGTAAACCGCCAGCATTCCACAAGCAAAGCATTTTCATTAAGGAGTCCTCACTGTTCTCTTCCTCAGAGCGGGACGCATTTGACACCTTGTTTGACCACGCGCCGGACAAGCTCAATGTTGTCAAAAAGGTATGAGCATACATTCAGTGGAACCAAGAACAACTTGTGGATGACACCAGTGCAGTTTGGTCAGGGGCTCTACTGTAGCTCACACAGAAATGCCTTGTCGTTTTCAGACCCTGATCACCTTTGTGAACAAGCACTTGAACAAGCTGAATCTGGAGGTCTCTGAACTGGACACACAGGTGCAGTGTAAAAAAATATATATGGCAATCCTACCAGGCCAGTTGTACATTACATTGCAATCCTACCTGGCTAATCCTACCTGAAAGCAATTTGAGCATTGTATTTTGGGTGTATTAATGGTCTGAAATGCATTTTTCCATGTTTGTTAAATGTAACTTTAAGGTTAGCAATTACAATAGCACATAAGATATAATATATACAGAAGGTTGAGAAAGTCTTTTTTCTAATGAAGGATGATTATGCATTGTCAGAGATTGTTTTTTTTTTTTTGTTTTTTTTTGGTTTTCCTCCAGTTTGCCGATGGGGTGTACCTTGTGTTGCTGATGGGACTCCTGGAGGGGTACTTCGTTCCCCTCTACAACTTCTTCCTCACCCCTGAAAACTTTGAACAAAAGGTACATCATGCAGTGTCCTGCTTTCCCCTCTCACTAAATTAGTGCAGGCCACACTTTATCCAACACTGCCTTCAGGAAGCCATCCGCACTCACTCTTAGTGCTCTTTGTATGTGGCCTTGGAACCCCTCTAATGCAGGCATGGAAACTGTTTTATATGGATTCTTTTGGAGACTGTGTATCCATGGCCTTTCCTGATGGGATCAAACACATTAAATGGTCTTTCTATGTCAGGGTTGACTTAATTTTTTTTCATCTGTCAGGATGTATTCTACAATCTCCAGTATCAGATTTAATGTACTACAGCTCAGTAATAGTTACTTAGAGATAAAGTACAGGTGTAGAAATGCTAACCTACACCTACAATCAACACAGGGAGAAATGGAAGAAGTACTGCATCATGGGGATATGTACTGTGTATTTGGTAGACGCATAAGCAGTTGAGTAGGAATAAGATGGCCATGGAGGTGAAGGTCAGCGAAATGGACTTCCTGAAACCGGCTTTCTTACCTCACGCAGGAGGCTGTCAGTTTGACAGCACCCTCTGAAAGGAGAGTGTTTCGACTGGGCTTGTGTTCACGGGGGCGCCTTCCAGCTGGCTCTTGCCAAACGGAGCGGGCATGTGTTTCGGGGTCTGCCTCTGTAATCTGTGTGCACACAGGACCCCAGTCAGCGACAGGGAAGGAGAGATTAGCACACTGAGAGAGGGGTCCTTACGAGGCCCTCTGTGAGACAGGCTGCCACTGGCCTGAAGGAATCCTGTTACCTCTCTGAGTGCTGGCTACTAATTGCCTTCATATTTTCTCCCAAATATACCCTGATCCCACCTGATCTCCCCAAACTCAAATCCACCTGGCAGCACCTCCGCGCGCACAAGCACGCACGCACGCACACACACACACACACACACACACACGCGTGCACACACATGTGCACATGCACAAACACCAGCCCCAGTGCACCACCTTGTCTGCTGGGGCAGAAGGGTTTACTCAGCATATTCTATGGTAAGGAGTAATCCATTTGGTGTGCTGATGCTGGCAAGTAGAGCACTCTATTGCACAGTGGAGAGAGTTCAGTGATTTTGCGTGTGTTCATGTGCGGATGTGTGTCTGTGTGCGGGAGTGCATGCAGGTGTGTGTGTGTGTGTGTGTGTGTGTGTGTGTGTGTGTGTGTGTGTGTGCACACGTGCGCATGTGCGCATTCCTGACTGGCCACTGTGATAGATTGAGCAGGAAGGTTTGCCTGCGCTCTTGATGTGGGTCCACACACATGGAAACATGCTCTGATGTATTCTTCAGGGGCAGACAGGAGACTGTACAGGATATAACAGAGTTTCATGCCTGGGTCTGTGGAGACACCCACTTTTTTTGCTTCTCCATTTTGGAATACTCACATTGTGACCTCATTGTCACATGATTTCTGTCACGTGATGAAGGTACTTTTCCCCTGCAGGTGCACAATGTGTCATTCTCCTTTGAGCTGATGCAGGACGGAGGCTTGGAGAAGCCCAAACCCAGACCTGAGGGTAGGTGTGCAGACCCTGTTAAAAACAGCTGACATTTGTATACCTGCTGATGTTGTCATTGTATTAACAATTTTTATGAACTTTTTTAAAGATAAAGATTTAAAGATAAAAAAGATCGTTCTTGTTTAAAGGTAAAGATTTTCTCTTTATCACCAGCCTTCAAAGCAATGAAGTGATGGCTTTGTGTGTGTAGAGATGCGGTCTCTCAATATTTCGTGTTGGCATATTTCTCAATACATTTATTTCTTTTTGCCTTCTCTTGAAGTTTTTGGTGTTTAAAATTGATTAAAACTAAATTCTTAGCAACAAGAGCCTTAAACGAGAACACTTTTAAACTCCCTTTTTATACCTGATGGGCTGTTGAAAGTGTCATTTGAATTAATGTTGTTTAGAAAGCAGATAGAAAAGCCAGCAGTGTTTTAATGAGCAGGCTGTCATTTCCAAGGCCATCTGAAAGATTCACATCCATCTCTGGTATCGGGTAGCAGCTTTGAAAGCTTCACTAAAGACTGGGAGTGCATGAATGAAATGAAAAGATCTAGTTACAATGCTGAGAGCACACTGAAGAAAAAAAATAGTATATATTGGTATTAATGTCTTTTCCTGTCTTGTTTCGCTTTATTAATGTAACTCAGTAATTTGTCTGCATTATTTAAATGGTTATTCTCTCGATGTTGCAAAGTACTTATACCTCCCCTGTTGATCTTTCACTAAGTTTGCATAAATTAAAAATGGCTGCTTTTATTTGATTTGCTATTAGCTATTTTACTACATTGTGGGCTGCCTGTCTGATTGTGTCTTGAGTGTTTTTGGGTGTGTGCTCCTGTGTTTCTGTGTGCATTTGCATCTGTGCTTTATGTGCTTGTGTCTTTTTGTGTGATTTTCATCTGTGTTTGTGTTTGCCTTTTTATGTTTATTTTTATTTACCCGTTCTTGACCTTGTTTTTGTCTGCACGAGCTTGGGTCTGTGTGTGAATGTTTAACTGTCCTCTGCAGATAGAGGAATATAAATGCATCTTTATTGAAATATTGCTCTCGTAATCACGCGTGTTAATGGAATCCAGCAGGAATTTCCAGCATGCATTGATTTCTAGTGGCAATGCATGACCTCCGGCTGAACTCCTCAAGTTCAATTAGTTTGAATAACTGAATGTCTTTCTTCATGATTGTCACAATATTCCAAGAATCATAAATACGAATGGGTCTTTCCAATATGTGTCTTAAGGTCATTAACTCGGCTAGATAAATTTGTGGCAGTCATGGATCATTTAAGTAACCAAGCCACCACCCCCCTCATACTTAAATACTTAAGAGTGGTTTCAATATGAATCTTGCATCCATAGTTATTGTCAAACTATATCAGTGCCATATGTTCGTGTCATCCTCTGATCATGGTATATTCTTTTCATGTAACATCTGTCAATATTTTTTGCTCTCTCTAACTCTTGCGGTATAAATAGCTGGAACCCCATATAACCATATTTTTATTACTCCAACATGTTGTCTCAAATGTTCTGTGTGTGACAATGTTATCTAAAGTATAAGCCCTGATTATGGTGACATTGAAGTTAAGCAGAAACTCTTTACAAATGATAACTACAGTGTTGTTTTAATTGCTGTAAGTAGACCCATATGAGTCCTGTCATTCAAAATTGTTGAAGGTGGCACATTTCTATGATGTCAGTAACTGCACTGTAAATGGTAGGAATAATTATTGGTATGATAATTATATGCCTTTTCATGTAATTTAACAGCTTGTGTCTTGTTGAGTTTGAGGTCTTTTTCAATGAGCAGTTTAATTATCAGATACAGGAAAGAATTGTCTTTTACTGAGAGTAATTTTGGTTTTAATGTGTTCATAATGTAATTATGCACATTTGTATATTTGTTTTTCCTTATAATAACACTTGTTACGTGGGTGAAACTCTCAATGACACTAGCTCATTTAATGTGATCTAACAAGATGTTTCTACCTGTGAATCTAGGCTCAAATTTACAGGGCTATTTCCAGAGGATGCATTTTATTGCTTTTTAGCATGGTGTCTTACTGTTTCACCCTGACAATGGGTGTCAGGTCCGTAATTATTAGAAGTGAAGTTCAACAGTATGTCATAAAAGTGAACACCAACCTCTACTCTGAAACTGTAGCCAGTAGTCTCTATCCATCTAGATGCAATACTACTGCATTTGAGAAACCACCAATGTGTACTGTTAGCTCTCTGTGTGCTTACAGCCATTTACATTACATTACATTCTTGGTATTTAGCAGATGCTCTTATCCAGAGCAACCTACATCAGTTAGTTTTTTTTACAATGTTATTATTCATTTATACAGCTGCATATTTACTGAGGCAACTGTGAGTTAAGTACCTTGCCCAAGTTTTCCACCTTATGAAAGGACTGATGGAAACATCGTTTTGGGTTTTGTCTCCCCGCAGATATCGTGAATTGCGACCTGAAGTCGACATTGAGGGTGCTCTACAACCTCTTTACCAAATACAGGAATGTGGACTAAATGGATGTGACCACTGTCATTGTTCCTAGGGCAACCGGTCCTCTCACTGATCCTCTAGGTGTCTCACCCTCACCTGGGTTCAAAAATAAAACATGCTTTACCTGCAGATCACAGCAATTCCAACTGAATCACAGAGAAATACATTGTTGTAAACACTAACCCTATATAAAAGCCACCTTGTGAATAAGGAGGATGGCTTTTAAATACAACTATATCTATATATTCATATAAATGTTGTATAGTTTCCTTATACTTTTAAACTTTTAAAGGAGAGCTAAGTCTTATTGATATAACATGCCAAAAACTTAATTGTGTTCTTTTCATGTTATTAATCCAAGGTCATCTTAAAACAAGATGTTGATGTTGTCTTCATTTTGCTACTAAAGATATGAAGTTAGATTCTCAGTGTTAATTGATTGTCATGTGTTACACAACAGTGATTGACTAAAGCATCCAAATTAGGATGCTATTCGGGGGGAAAATTACATTGAAACTAAAACTGAGGTGCAGCTTCATCTGATCTGAAGTTAACTGACATTATGGATAGATAACAAAATTGAATATCAGTCTTTAGTGTTAACCTGCTTACGTGAGACTCGTTGGCACACTGCCATATTTTCCTCCGTAAAGATGGTATTTCAAAGGCAATACCAGTGTCAGATTAGGTCTCAGAATGAAATAACACTATTGTAGCGCTCAAGGTATTTATATTGTGGAGTCAAGGGTCACCACACCAGCTTTTGTCATCGTGTGTCATTAGGAACTGTGTATGTGATATTACACATCACACAATAGTCTGTGTGTCATTTTTGTAGGATTTCCACATGTATCATGCATGATAATGTTCTTGTATCGAAACAACTGATTTATTTTCTGTTTTTACAAATATGTGTATTACACTGTACATCTTACTGCAGCTCTTTGTCTTCACATTGTACCATTTATATGTGTTTCCATTTTCACATATTGTCCTTATAACAATCTTGATTTATTATATGTGAGAACCTTCTGGAGATCACCAGACTGAAAAAATCAAAGGTCAAACATCAGATCTGTCTTCTGAAAGCTTATGACTGTTAAGTCTTAAAACATTAAATTGAAGGTCTGTTGTGTTCATCTGTGCCATTAAGTTGACATGTGCCTACCTTAGGTTTTTACACTAAAAACGCAGCAGTTCAAGAGCTGAGTTTGCATTAGAGACGTATGCATTTTTCATAAAACACTAAAAGGAGCACACAGCACTCAAGATGCACTATAAGTGTACGAATACGAATGAAATACAAGTATTTTATTTAGAACACTTCTGCTTGCAATTTAATCCAAGTGGTTTGCAGTGAATCTCCAGCAAGCAAGCTGTGAGAATGGTGTCGTGGTGTCGGGTCTCGTAAACATTTCTCCCGGTTTGCCTGAGTTTACACTCGGCTGGAGTGCGGATCGCAGGATATGTCATCCGCCACCTTTGGGCAGAGCCGTAAAATCCTGCAGATCTGCAGCGGCCTCAGCGTGATGTATTTGCTGTGCATTTGGTTTGACAGATCCGCAGTTCCCAGTGTAACAATTCTTATTAACAGAGCCACGACACGTGAAAGTTTTTTTTTTTTATTCTTTTTTTTACGTTGTTCACGCTGTGTCACATGCTTTGCTTTCCTTTCTCAGTGGTTAAGGTTTAGTCCAGTGCATCGGAGTTCAATAAACATGTACTTTCACAATGATGCCGACTCTTTTTGTAATTTGCTGTGAGTTATTGTGTGATTGTGTCGTGTGTCTTTATAATATAAGCAGTGATTTTTTTAATTTGGAAGGGAAACATACCAAAATGATACCAAGAGTAGTGAGGGAACTCAGTAATATGAGTAGATGGCTAGAAGTTGTTGAAAGAATGCTGTGTGGGTGTTCACAAAAATTGGCTTCCATGGATTTTTAAAAAAAAATTATTTGAAGGATGTAGGAATAGTCATTTTCAGTGGAATGTTTCGTGTGTGGGTCTCTGGGACCAACTGATTAGATAACTGTGCCTCCAGTACACTTCAGCTGAATGCTCATCAAACCAATAGGACATCTGTATCAGTGTTTGCCATTGTACGTCATGGACAGGTGGATCTGACACACTCATCATTTTCCAGCAATGGAAAACAACTGAAAACTGAAAACTAGGACGTAAGAAAAAGTATTTTGAAGTTATGAAGCTGAAGTTATACAAGCTTCAAACTCACTTTGCCAAAACTGTTTTTACACTGCATTGATTTTAGTACGGTTTCACTTAGAATTAGAACAGATGTTGTTTCTGAATGGACTGTCACATTGTCAAGGTCCAGACGCTGGCTGTGTTTTTCTCTTCAATGTAATGAGTAACATAGCATGGAGGTGGCCTCTGTTTTGAAAGGTCATACTTTCCTTTAAAAAAAATGTCCCCTTTTGACAACCCCTGCAGTACAATATATCTGAGGACAATACCTGCTTTTGCTTACAATACTTGCTATTGAAATGTTGAAGGTAATTAAAGGTGCTGGTGATTTATGTGTTTTTTCTTTTATTTTCTGCATTGCTTTTCTGTTTGGAAAAACCCCTAAATATGTGTTGGTCTTCTATCTTGCCATGTTAAGTCATTCCAAGCTAGAAGAACAGAGACTCGTCCTTGTACCATTTGATTGCGGTCGACATGCGGCAAAAGTTGTCATCTTTTTTTGTTTAGTTAGTTCTCGCAGGGGTTCTGGGGCCTGTGTGCTCAGATGCAACTGAAATCTGCCATTTTCCAACTCCAGTAGCAGTTCCTCACTCTGCTGCCTCAACATTGCTGTTCCGAATGCCGTCACACATTTCAGGGTCAGAGCGGTTTTGTAGAACCAAATTCGCATGGCCTGAAATCAGGATGAATGTGTGCAGATTGGGGGGGGACAACGGCTTTCAATAATCCATTCTTCTGACACGTTTTCTGTCAGGTTATTACCACTAACCCTTGGGGTTTAAAGGCTTTCAGCACCCCCTGGTATTATGGTGCTAGCAGTAGAACGGTGCTAGTATTTCCCTGCACTCAGCCATTGTATTCCTTCTTCTGCTCACTCTGTTCTCTCTCGAGTCTTCCTGTGAGGGCAGGCCAATGGGCAAACTATCTCCACTCCTCTCCACCAGGCAAAGGGGTGCTGTTTGTGTGTTGGATCACACAGCACAAGGCTAAGATTATTAGATGAGTTTGGATGCTCTCTGCCCCAAGTAACTGATCCGGGCTCAGCTCATCCAAGCCCAATGCTAACTTAAGCCTTTATGTAAAAAAGCAGAAACTTTTCCAGGCTCTGCTTGACCGTAGAGTATTCCACATCTCAGCCTGATGTTTACAAGCTTGTTGGTTTTCTTTTAATCCGCGGGTACAGTATCTAAATTGAAATGCTGATGCATTGTGACACACCATCTGTTGGCTCAGTATTAACTGAACAGGGATTTTTAAAACTAGTTATACAGATGCATCATGCTTAGTGCATTTACCTATAGTGTCTTTCCCATTATCAGCTCTGTGGATAACTAGATTTAATTAGGTTGGGTTCATTCAATTGTCCCTTGGTTCTGTGCGCTCTGGTAGGTCACAAACATTAAACTATACTGATAGCATCATAAATACTGCCGTAGTCCTGACGTTCTGTCCGAAATGCACAGGAAAATAGGTATAAAACCATTTACAGCACATCATCAACAGCTATCTGAGCTTTTCAAGAATCAGTTCAGTGGATGATTGTTCAGGTTATTGATTGCAAACCACTGCAGTCACACTCAGCTACCCTTATAAGAATGGTATTTGTCCAGCGCAAATTCTTATAAGTGACTGACCCTCTCTATACTCCTGATACTTTCAGGAGATTCTGGCAAGGGAGGAAATATGGGAATACTGTACTGTGTTCAGGCATTAAAAACGTTTGTGCAGTTTAGGAAGCAGGTAGTGTGGCGAGGGAACACAAAACATGGTTGGACTTCCAAGAACAAAATAACCGTTTTGTATTTGTGTAATTAACTCTTTAGTTCACTATTTCAAATGAAGTTGTGCTTAGATGGGGAAGGCATGTAGGAGACACTTGTGAGTCTGTGAATTATAGAGTCACCTATATTCCAGTACAATGGAGTGAGCTGTAGAATTTCAAGGTGTGCCACTGAATGCAGCAAATCTTACATGCAAGAAACACACATTAAATAGTGTGAGTCGGTTTGATTGTTGATTGCTGTGCCAATTTATTGATTTTAGTCTAGTGTTTCTCTACAGTCTTGCCCTGACAAGGGTGGTGAATTGCAGACGTACTGGCTGACAGTGTGCTCGACTGAATTGCATTTCCATTCGAGAATCACAGTTTTCCTAGCTTTAAAATATTGCCTTAATTACTCATTGACACATTTCTACAGACATGTCGAGATCTGCTTTTTTTTTTTTTTTTTTGGTCTGGAAGGCGCTGTGTGTGTTTTGACATTTCATGTTGTCAGAAACGTGTGAGTTGCTCCCGCAGTTGGCAAAGAAATCAATTCAAAGTGTGTTCTGTTTTTTTTTTTTTTGTCTTGGCTCAAACGTCTATGGAGAAACGGAGGGAAAGGGTTCCTTAGTAATGCATAGCAATCTGTGCGAGTATGGCCTTTTTTTAATGCCAACCGAGGCCAGGGACCCTAATCACAAAGAACATCTTCCTTTAATCCTTTTCAAAGACAGATCGGTCTTCCTTTGGTTCCTTGCCAACGAGGCCCGTTTCACAAAAAAAAAAAAAAACATTATGGCACGACTTGAACCGTAGCTGCAAATGGGAGCCTGTCATATCATGTCACAAAACCTTATGTTCCTCACTGAAATTTGCTCCTTGCATCTGGGTCTAATTGGGACAGACGGCTTGAATGTGCCATATCCCGTGTCTAATGGTGGCATTTAATTGTCAGCAGATTTGAGGTCAGTATATGCAAATCTGTGCTGTATTCAGTCCTAGTGGCTCAAAACACAATTTCCTCTTTGCTCAGTATTTTTATTTAACAAACAGTGAGGCTTGTTCGTGATGCTCTGTTTGACGGTATAATGCAATTGCATTTGAAGTTTTTCCCGCATACTTTTTTTTTTCTCAATAAAATATTTTAATTAAAATGCCTTGCTCAAGGGGTACTGAATGTTCTACCTTTGTAGATTCTTGAAATGATATTTGTAGTATCCCCGCAAAAGACGTAGTTTCATTTAAAATAAGTCTTCCGGTAGTTCCGGTAGAGGTACACATTTTTCTGTCTCTGTGGGGTTAACAGAGGTTAGGATTTTAAAAAACATAGAAAAAACATAAAAAAAAAAACTTGAATAGGCAGACAGTTCCTTTCATATTGTAAAAGATTGCTCATCTCCAATCCTCAATATTTCAGAGATTTTAACAGCACCCAGTGACTTGTCCTGTTCTTGAAAATAAAAAGAAATTTGGAGAGCAAGCTGACTGGATCACTTCTCTTTGGGGTTACACGTGAGTCTTACTGTTATGCTTTTGTGGGTTACAATAAACTTATTACAATAAACTTCTCATGTAAAATAAATTATAAATGTATAAATGTGATACAGTATTATAATTATAAATATCACATAATATGTAGTCATGTTACAATTTATACAAATATATAATTTATAATCATGTTTACAGTTAATACAAGTACTGTATGTTTTCTACAAGGTATACATGTATGCTTTTTGTTTCTGTATGGTACGCAGTCATTTTTTATTTCTATTATATTTCTGCTATATATATTTACAGTAATTGTTTATCATGCTCAGATCCAGATGATGAGTGGTGCTTCTTTGACCACTTTCATATCACCTGGTCCTGCCCTGGTCCCCCCATTTCATGATCCAAGAGACACCTAGAATGATTGTCTGAGCGACACAGGTGAAGGGGAAGTGTTTATTTGGACATACTGTATCAAACATTCATCAGATGAGAGTGTGCTGGTCACATCTAACCTACTGCTTTCAGCAGGCTTCATGTTCTAGGAGTTTCTTTTCTATTTTTACAGAGATCTGCATTACAATTCAGTGTTTAAGCTCTATTTAGATACATTGCAAATGATGATAGCAAGGTGGAATATTGATATTATCAATATTCAAATATTCAATTCAGTTTGATGGTGCTTCAGAAAATAGTCCTGTTTAAGATGGTTGAGGCAGGGACAAAAGTTGCCTAATTTAGCTTGCCTTTGTTGGTGTGCCATACTCAATAACCATGGTAACACAGATAAACGACCACAGAGGTGTCACAGAAAAAAACATACCCCTCACGGATATGTAAGACAAGGTGCCATTCACAGAGAGAGACTGATGTCATTTGGCGCTAGCTAATCAGACACATCTGAAATGATGTGCGGTAGGAAATAAGGGGCCTGCCCCTCTTCAGCGGTGGACCAGAGAGGCTCCTTAAGGCCTTTCCAGTGGCGTCACGTGACCAGCCTTTTCCCGCTCTTGAGTGTGGGATTTTTCGGAGCGACATGCCACTAAGAAGCGGGCGAACATCAAAGACGCCGGGCATTCATCCATAACTTCAAACACTGCATTATGGGATTGAATTAAGGAGACAGTGCACAAACATTCTGAACATCAAAACCCCCAACTGTCGCCTCCAGACACTTGTCTGCTCGAGTTGGCTTTTCCTCTCTTTCCCCCTTTGAACCAAATAAAGGTATGTACAGGCTGCACACACACAAAAAAAAAACAAAAGAAAAACAAGGAAGAACAAACCCAACATGGATAGAATTGTTGAAGCTGTGGTGTAAAATGCATGGCAGAACACTGTATGCAATAATAATGTCAATCTCAGCTCTCAGTCAGGCCCCAGTTTGCCTTTGTTAACACTACATTTCCTGCATGCTGTCCTTTACCAGTCGACTTCTCCCTGGCTCATCAAAGCGGGACAGTATGACAAACCTGGTTTTGCATTGGTGGTCTGATAAGTGACTGTTTCTGAAGAGAACATCCAAAACAGTTACATCCATTATCATCCACATAAACAGCGCCGGCTCCTTTGTTCATCACAAACTCTTAAAAGGATCTTAAAAGGTAAGGCTCTGGAGAAGCTGCTGTCCTGGCTCCTCACCACTGATACAGTGGAATGCAGCTGCCATGTGATGTAAACATTAGTGAAAGGATGTGGAATGCCACTTTGGAGACATTTTCCGTATTCAGGCGGACAGAAGTGAGAAAATGATCGAGGCAGGATTTGCCTTAACATCTAGTGTGTGTCTCCTTTTTGAGTACATTTAATAAGGGAAGTCTGCTATGCCAGGGAGTTTCTTTTCTTTGGCATTTTACAAAATGTCATGCCTTAAAAAGTGGGTTTTGAGGTACATATATTCCATACATTAGGGTAATGAATAGTTAGTGTAACTAATAGTGTGTAACCAATATATGACCATATACTCGGAATGGAGAAGATGAGGTGCAACAATGTTAGTGAATTCTTAACTATCTTTGCCACTCCCTCTGTACTTGTAAGAAAAGTCTTTGTCTATAACAAATTGTGGTGGTTTTTGATCTGTCCTTAACTTTGGCTTATACAGCTTAACACAAGAGCTAATTGGCGATCACCAGAGTCCAGAGGTGGACACCCTGGCTTCAGAAAGTCCTGTCACATATTTGTTCTAGCCATTCATTACAGCAGCTGAATTTAATTAGCACAACTTTTCAGCCAGGTAGAGGAGCTAATTAGTGAAATCACCTTTGTTTAGTGAATGGCTAAAACAAATACGTGGCAGGACTTTTACTTTCTGAAGCTGGGGTGTCCACCCTTGCCAGAGTCCATGCAAGGAAATGTGTTCATGTTGAAAACAAGTGTATATATGTAAGTGTCATATTTCATTAAAATGAATTATACATTAGACGCTCTGTACACTATACAGTTTTTTTTGAAATGCAGTGAAAGAGCCCACTGCCTCTCACCTTGGCTCCTCTACACGAGAGCGTGTTTAGTGACCACCAAAATCAATGAAAGAAATTGCATTCGTACTGAAAACAAGCTACGCTAGTATTTGTACAAATGAAATACACTTCTACTGCGACAAAACATTCACCTCTTGGTGGGTTTGAGCTTGTGGCCAAAGTTGGAGTCAGGCTCTAAACTGATGGAATTGATTTCCAGGCTAAGGGTGTCAGAGTTGGGGATCAGGCCTTGGAGGTCTTAAATTGGAATTGATCAGAGTGCATTGATACAAATTTAAAGCAATGTTGATGTGAATTCACAGAATGGAAAAAACAAACTGACCCCAGCTCTGCTTTCAGCTATTGAATATGAAACCAGTTGCTACCAGAGGGCCAGACAAGGTCCCAGTGATTGATTTTGGCAGTCAGACATGGCACATTGATTGATTGCTACTTATGCTAACAGTATGTGTATGTATTAGCGTTTTACTGTTGAATGATGTAGGTCACCGGATCAAGGTCTCCATGGAAATGCTCCACATAGTAACGATGCACCTTGCATTTTACATATTTTCATATTTTCCAGCGTTCCCCAAACACCCTCCAAAGTGTTGTTAAACCGAAGTGCGCCCCAATTCTGCAGAACTGCACGACACATGCTCCCTTTGGGCCTAAAACTGCGCAGATGCTAAAAGGTCTTAAAACATAGAGCTGCGTTACTGATCACCAGCTTTCAGAGAGACACTCCTGGAGCTGTTACACAGACTGAAGCTGTGTGCTCAGCATCTAGCTGTGTAAAGTAGGGGCAGGTCGGTGGTTGTAAAAATGAACACCTTTATCATGTAGTATTGATGCGTAAATTGGTTAATACACAGTCCTGTGGTACAGCCTTGAATTGGACACAGTAGCTGCATACTACAGGGATGCTTGACTGTAGCTATTAGACAGCGCTGTTGTAATGAGAACGTTAATTTCACAATTTCATTCAAAGAATGCTAGGATGTACATATTTGAAATATTGCAAATGCTTCCACAGATTGGCCTGTTGCTTTTTGTATCCTTTAGTATCTCCTTACTCAAGCATACGCTTGTGCAAACTCAACATGTACTGTCTTGCTGTATTTGTAGCTGTTTGCCATTGTTTTTTAAGTGGCTGATCAGGGATATTTGCTTGTATGTTTTGCTAGTCTAAGACAAAAAGAGATGCCGCTCATGAATGCAAATTAGCAAATGTATAATATTTGTATAATAATCTTGCACACAAAAAAAAAGTGGCAAGTGAGATGTTTCCTTACTATAGGTTTGTTTGCTTCCCTGTTTTCCCTCTTTGCGAGCAATTTGTTTGTTTTTGATGAGTAATGCCTCCCTATATAAACGACTGAGAGCGAAATAACAGGCACTAAAAATTGCTTTAATTTGTTTTGAATGGATGCACTTCAGCTGGGAGAGCAATGTAATGGTTGACGTGGCAGGAGGCATATGTGGGCCGGCTCCGGAGCGATTCCTCGAGAACACCGAATGGCAGCTCTCGCTGTTAACAAACCGGCTCGCGGTGTGATTGCATTGTGTGACATCAGCTGCGAACTCCAATTCTAGGCCACGTCTTTGCGCATGAATGATACATGAAAAGGGGTGTGTTTTCGAGTCCCGGGCATGTCCTTTCTGGCTTCCGACCGGGATTTGGCAGCTTGTCCTTGATCACCAGTGCTTAGGTCTCAGTGAAAAAGGAGTGGTAGAGTCGTTGTAGTTGACTGACGTCCACGGAGGCAACAATCTGCTCCATGTCCCAGTTTCCCATATGCGTAATGGGACCTTCATTCTTCGGAGGGCTGTGTATCACACAGATTTACACTGTATGTTCACACAGCATTTCTGCCAGGTTGTACAAACACTGTGAATGAGTTCTGCTCACTTCAGACATTCATGAAAGCTACATGCTTATGACAATGTAGTTTCTCCTATAGTTATGTGTTTGTGTTAGTACAGGATTTTACTGAATGGAAGTAACCTAATACATGTACAGGATTAGTATCCAGAGTCTTGCAGGCAGTGTTATATGCTTGTCTTAGAGCCAAAAATTCACTGCAATGAGTATGCATGAGAGTGAAGACTCCTCTTGAATAAATTCATTTTAAACTCTTATGGGACTTTCCCACAACATCATATCCTGATTACTTTTCACAAAACACCCTGCCTCTACTTGAAAAAAAAAAATTTGAGGAGTTGTTAATGCTTTCGATTTCAGTAATTAAGCTGAAAAAAGAAGCTCCTTTTACTCTCTGTATCACAGGCAGACTGCCCTCCACAGAGCTGAAGACATGAGTTAGTTGGGAGTGGTGTGTCTCAAACTCAAGAGTAAAATATCTTTGTTCATTAATCATGTCCTTAGTCATGATGTAGGGAATTAAGCATGACTCATACCATTTGCTTGACAATCGACACAGAACACTCAAAACATCTGCATAGCATGACACTGCTAAAACACTACACTCTATTTACTCATACTCCAGTACAGTAGGTGGCAGTATTGCATCCATAATGCACCTTACAGGCTGCCAGAGCACCACCAAAAAAGGGTCTACAAGTCAGCTCACAGGTCTCTTTGTTAAGATGACTTTCCTCTAAATTATATTGACAAAATGGTGTCTGAATCCTTCTGCTCTCCTGTGCCAGTTCAGTTGGCAAACGTGTAAGTTTCACAGAAATTCTGAGAGGAAACTGAAATCAAGAACAAGCTTAAAAGTGCCCCACAACCTCTCACCATCTCTTCAGCAACGCTACAAGAATAGCTTTATGTCTATTTAATGAACTCTCCACGGGTTGTGAGTCAAACTGCTCGCAATGAGGTTTGGCTAAACAAAAACAGAGAGTGAAGTAGGGGACCGCCCTCCATTGGAACATTTTGCAGGCCAAAAACCTCATCGCTGCAACATCCTACAGTAGGAATCCTTCAATAAACAAGCCCAAAGCCTCAATACTCCAGGGGCCCCCAGTCTTCCCATTCACTACAACCAAGGGAAAAACTTGGACTGATATGTAAGAATGTGTTCATTATGAACATACCAATACAGGTAAAATGGAGGTTGATGAACTGTATCATAAATTATATTATTGTCACTTAGCAGCTGCTGTTATGCAGAGTAACTTATGTAGGTTACTGTTTTTATGTGTTATCTATTCATACAGCTGGACATTTACTGAGAAGACAGTTGTGGGTTAAGTACTTTGCCCAAGGGTACGGCAGCAGCACTCCAGTGGGGAACTAAACTGGCAACTTTTTGGTTACAAATACACTTTCTTTGAGAAGACAGTCATTGAATTGGGAGGCTTATGAATACACTGGAGGATTCATAAAGAAGAGAAACCATATTATTTTTGGTGAGATGGTAAGGGTTTCACTCATTTTCAGAAACATTTCATACATACACACATCGGAGACGGAGACAGAGACAGAGAGAGAGAGAGACTGAGTGCAGGAATAGTTTTCTGCAAGACATGAAAACGCACCAGTATCACTATGGAGAGAAACCATACCATTGCACTGTTCAATCATGGCGTAGTAACAGCCAGCAAGAGGTGGGTAGAAAGAGGCAATGGACCTCTCATGATGCAGGACTAGATCTGGGTTCAGGTATGTCCGGACCTGCGGAAATTCACTAGATGCAAACAGAGATGGCTCTGGGCTGACAGCACTCAGGCTGTGTGCACTTGAAAGCACACCACTCCTCTCCCTCCTCTCTCACACTGTCATTGCCACACTCAGGTAGTCAGCCCTCCGTGTCTGCCACGAGGCCCACAATAACCAGGATAATCTCATTTTCTTGGCAGGCAAAATAATGACACTTTGACCCTTTTTACCTTTTCCATCCATCAACTGCAATTTTTTATTTGTAGTATGTTGCCATGAAAGAATGCAAAAATATTCCTAAAGGGCCTTTTTTCTGTCCTTCGGCCTCAGTCACAATTGCAGTGTATATTATTTCCTTGATGACTGGAGGAAGAGCAAAAATAAATGAGGATAATCCTTTTGTTGCAGGTGCAGCTGCATCTGGCGGCAAAGTAGAATTGGCTATTTGAAATGATTTTACCTCCAGATGAATTCGCAGCCTCTATTTATTTTCAGTTTCACTTTTCCATAGTAAAAACGACATGGAAACTAACCACTGATCACCAATGCATTCAAATATCCTAGAACATATAGGAGCTGGGCCTCCATTCTATTGTTTGCCATTTTGCACCTGCAATTAATCAATGGGTATCCATTTTTACATTAGAGTATAAGTACAGTACCAGTCAACAGTTTGGACACACTTTCTTTATTTTTACTGTTTTCCACATTTTATAATAGTAAAGACATCAAAACTATGAAATAACACAAATGGAATTATGCACTGACCAAAAAAGTGTTATGAACAAATGAATATATCTTATATTTTAGATTCTTCAAAATAGCCAAAAATATTTTTTTACAATTAAAACTTTTTTGGAAAGAAATTCATACAATAGGCATCAACTTCACTATTTATGTTTGTCTATGGAAAAAATTTCAATCATTTAGGCATAAGCCTTTAGATCCTGTTTCTCATTATCTTAATCAGGCATGTCCAAACTTTTGACTGTTTTGACTGGTACTGCATATGTAAGAAATGAATAGAAGCCATTTCTAAAGAATTGCTATTTGGCTGGGAATTTAAAGAAAGGCGGCAACTCTGTCACTGTTTCATATCACAGTTTGACTCTACATGTTCCTGGTCCTCACTCCCTCTGTCTCATATAGGCCATGTCCCAATTACTTTTGTTGCTGCTAATCAAAAGCTGTATAGCAACAAATCAAAATGACGTTGTGAGGAGAATGTGAACGTAAACAAAGCACAGCGTTTGATGAGTTCCTCTTGTATTTGCAGGCGCTCCACAAGGCCTTTTTTATACCAAAAAAAAACTGGTGTCATTAATCTGCTAATCTACAGCTTATGTGGCTGGCAAAGAATAACGGGACACTTCAAAGTTCAAAGATCTCCACATGGTTTTATTTTTCAAACATTTTCTATGGCTGATCACGTCTGTGGTTATGGTTACCTCAGACTGGGACACAGTTCTTTCCACTACACAGACAAGCAATGTATTTTTATGAATAATAAGAAGAATATTTTAGAGTTGCATACTCTGAGAAGTGTATATGATGATGAAATTTGCAATTTATCCACAGATCATAGAAACATGAACAATACTGAATAACCAGAAGGTGTTACTGGAGTAATTATTTGCATACAATATTGTATGATGAGGAAATCTAAAATTTCCCATGCCTGTTTTTATCTTATATGTATTTCAGTTTTTTTGTGAAATGTGTCGGTGGTTACTTTGCTGTGTGTTTCACTACTTATTTCATCTCCCCGAGGAATTCAGGTGTCTTCTCAGTGTTTTCCAAACCCCCAAAATGTAGATCCAGCTGTTTGATTTGGAGGGGAAAAGGTTTCCCGTAACTGAAACTCGCATTTGGTTAGTTAGTGACTCCCTTGAGTTCATGTGAGCAATGCCTGTCCTGTCTGGGCAGCTTGGTCTGCCTCTATTGGCCGGTCTCAGTGGCCAGGTTGTGCTCACTGGTGCTATATTTCGTTGAGGCTTTCATTGGTCTCCAGGGTAAGATGGCCTACCATGGTGTTGTATTTTTTATGGTCCTTTACTTTGCTGTGGGCTTTTGAGGGTGAGCCATAATCAGTGATGTTATTCTGTGTTTTGTGGAATAGATTGTCTTTCATATGTGGTTGAGCATTCACTGCCATTTTGAAACTCCACAGTCATACTATTTTCAGACCTATGGTCAGTGTTCTGTGGTAGTTGAATTTGTATCTATTTCCCTGAGATCTGGGTCTTTTTTGGAGGTTTGTAAATTTCTTTTCTTCCGTTTCCTGCCATGGTCCATTTCTGACGGTCTCTGTTGTCTCTGCTACATCTCTACTACAGCCCTTGTTTTTGAACTGACAGTAAAACCAAGTCATTTTTGAAAAGGTCAGGACTGCTTATTGGTAACGGTGCGCAAGGTTTGATTCACCTCACGGTGACATGCCATCTGAACAAGACACGCCCTCGTGAAATGTCACTGTTGACTCCCCTGATATATGCCTAGGCGGAAGTTCTTTCTGGGCAGCGGAATGGAAAGAATTACCCTTGTGAAAGAGAAGGCCCGCATGGCTTTCTTCGTCACTCTCCTGAGTGACCCTGCCTAACCTCTCCCGCTGTGATCCTTCTTGCACAAGCAGAAGAGGATGTGGCTGGCCCTGCTGACTCAGAAAGCTGCCTGAAGACATTCCCAGACTCCAGGCTCCAGATCTTTGAAGACCCATGACTGGGGACCTCATGCTGTTCACTGATGTGTTTTTCATTTGAATCAATGAAAGGGACAAGGTTTATATTTTGCACGCTTCCCACCAGCCTGCATGCGGGTGTTTGCAAAATATAGGCATGCAAAGCGCATGCATAAATACAGTGAGCATTTTCTTTAGCTACTCCAGTATGAATAGCTACATTTAATAGAACATGGATCTATGGTCCATTGCCCTTTACTCCTTAAAAAACATTTTTTCTTTAAGGAGTTTGCTTGTCTACTCAGAAAACATGAGTGATCCATATCTGGATGAGCAAACCTGGTTCTAGCATGAGAGAGGGAAAATGGCTGACATTTGCATGACTATTTGCTGTGAACTAATGGTTGTTCATTGTTACTTGACTCTTTTCAGGTGTTGCCTGAAACTGGTCTGCTGTCCCCAGTGGCAGGATGCTGTCACTCGAGAATGGGTCGGTACAACTCACATCAACATCTGACTTTTAGTACAGCTAAAGACCCAGCGTAATAACTTATACTTGTTTCTCCAGAGGTACGCTGTTCTTGCTGCTACGCTTGCCCAAAATTACCCCATCCAGTATATACCAGGAATGAAAGATATGAGAATGCACACATCTTACACAGCTGTATCTTAAAATGTGTGGGTTTATGCTAATAGATCACTGAAACTGGATAAGATCAGGGCAGTCTAAGTAGTTTTCCATGTTGTTCCTCCTTGAGAAAGTCCCCTTTTTGATCAGTTACAAGAGAAATTGCTGAATCATTCAGGGTTACTATTTTAGCTAAGCAATGCTGTAATCTTTTTGTGACAAATAAACTTTTGTTATGCTGTGATACAGCCTACAGAAGCCTATACCTAATCAAATATTCAAACTTCAGGCTTCCGCATACAACAAAGATACTTCCAGTGGACGTGCAATGAACATTTTTTAAAATTTGTGTTGCAAATCAAGCAGGATAACAGTGGTGTCTGCAAATAATAAAAACAATAACAACAACAGTAATAATACATTATTAATTATTATTACATTGAAAATATCACTCGCAGTTAAGCCATAAATAAACCATAAACAAGATAGTGATCAATTGAAAATATTCTGCTCCATGATGGAAAGTCACAAAAATGTCGTGCAGTCAGTCAGTGACGAGAGAAACTCCTGAACAGGTGAAAGGTTTTGACAGCAGGGTGGACCTGTTGCCTAGCATGGCTAGAGATCACAGGCCTCAAGCCACAGGTTGTTGAGTGCACCTTACATAAATGTCATTGCTGTGTTTCCAATGGATTAAGGTCCCTGATCCTAACATTAAGATTTTACACATTGACATTACTTTTATGTGGTCAGAATGCAATGATAATGTTAAAAAAATGAACCGATATATTTGGACCAAGTGTAAACGACACTGCTTTCACAGCTGTACTGAAAGATCTGTGTATTAATAAATACTAAAAATAAGTTTCAAACGTTGAAATGTTTAAACTTCACAGACCACTGGCACTCTCAGTGCTTCCCTGTCTGCAAACATCTGCATGGCTAGTATCCTTGGATCAATTTTATGTTTTCTCACATAATTGTCGGAATTGGGATTAGGATCGGATTAACTGATCCTGAACCAGCTGTAATGAGCAGAAAGTGTAAGGTTAGAAAACATTTTGCGCTGGCATGTTTGACATGTAATAGGAAACTGGGGAAAAATTATGTCCTAGCAAGCTGGCTAATAGTTTTTTGGACAGTTTGTCTGTTGTGCTCACTTGTAGAGGATTGCATGCTTGCAAGTATGCAGGAGACTCAGAGTAAAGGAAAGATATTATTTCCCCCTCAAGAGAAAACACAACTTACTTTCTTATTATCTGAATATGTAGTAATTATTATTTTATTATAATAATCACTCTTTTTGGCATAGTAAGTACATAGGCACACCAAAACAAGAAACACTCTGGCAACAGTCAATCTCACACTGTGGTAAAATGTTGGCATACAACCAAAGCCAATATAAATGTGTACATAGTACTTAAAAATGATCATCAAACATTACTTTCTCACACCATAGATGAAATGCATAACAGTGGACCAGAAGAGGAACTGTAAGAGCAGACCAACCTTCCACCTTCCTACACCACTCAAATGCATGTACATATACATGTATATAAATGTTAGATTAAACTTCATTGAGAGTGTATTAGATCCCTCTTTTATTGTTTAAGAAGAATCCGCAGCATTGCATCACGTACTGTATATGATGGGCCTACAGTGTGGTGTAGGGGTAATAAGTACGGCTTGTGGCGGCGAAAGGTTGCCAGTTTGATTCCCTGCTGTCGAGCTGCCATTGTACCCGTGAGCAAGGTACCTAACCCAAAACTGCCTAAGTAAATATCCAGCTGCGTAAATGGGAAATATGTAAAATTGTAACCTATGTAAGTCACTCTGGATAAGAGCATCTGCTAAATGGCAATAATGTAACATGGTGATGTCACTGAGGGTGGCACTGACACATGTGAGGGAGTGTGAGGGGGAGCCAGTTCGGAGCTCTGAAAGGTTATGGAGCGGTTATGGCTACGGTTTGATTAATGAGGCCTCACTTTTCCCAAACATTGTCCCTTTTATCCAAACAGCAGTGGACGAGGGCACTTAGCTGCTTCTGAGGGCAAGGTTTTACAAACCACGCCAGATGAGGTGCTTAAATCTAACACTCCTTGCAAACTTTCCTTGTGTGTAGAATACTGGCACAAACATTTACAAATTAAAACGCAGAATGAACATGATTAAACAGTACTGTGGAAAAGAAAACAGTGTTGTTAGGTATCAGTATGCCTTTCACACATGAACTGTAACTGTAATTCCATTAGTCTGTATTTGCACTATTAAGTTTCTAATCATGTCTTTACACAACAGATGGTTTAAATATATAGGCGTAATTGAAATTATTTATTGCATTCGTCCTAGTGAAAACATTTCATTGCATTATCAATCAAGATTTTTTTAAACATCCTCTCTTGATAATGACTCATGAAATTCTATAATGTGTTCAAAGTAGTAGATAATAATAGTCCTATTTACTCTTAGTTGTAATAATGACTGATTTATTGAATTTGCCCTTACATAATCTACCTCACAATCCTTTATAATTTAGGGTCTTCAGACTTTGCGACTGAAAAGGAATTTTCAGTTCAATTGCCTGTGTGTCTTTAAATACTATCACTGGGATGGGCTACCAGAGAAGCACCAGGAAATTGTGAGAGACATCACGCAGCCCTTGTAGTGACAGTCTTTATAAAGGAATGACTCCTCCAATAAATGTAAACCTCCATGCTGTTCCATTTGCACACTTTATGTTCACACCATACTTGAGTTGTGGTAGGATGTGGTAGGAGTCTTGGGTCAGAATCAGTTGCATGCATGGGGATCATAAAAATGCTATTCCAAGATAAAAATCAGCAGCTCTGTATCTAAGACAGTTCAGTTTCATGAACAGGTTGAGCATAGACTGAATTACAACTTTTGATTTCTCTAAAAATACTTATTAAATTATTTGGGGGCTATGAATATTTTTTCAGATTTGAATAACCTTTTAAAAGCAGCTCTCAGACTGCTCAGTATAACTGCCTTGTATTTGTGGATGTGTTTTGATTGGTTTGCAAATTCTTTGTCTGTATGAGTCATATTTCTTAATTAGAAGTTTACATTATTATTTCAGTCTTTGTGTAGGTGGAAATTCACCACTAAACTACATGCTGCACTGAGTCACCAGCAACTTTAAGATGCATTTCAACAACAATGCTGGGATTATCAAGGTCATTACTGTTTTATTCAGGAAACAGAAAAAATAGAATGATACAGCCCTAATTTTGAGAACAAGTGACAGGCAAAAAGTAAGCACAAACAGTCTTCATAGTGCTTTACTAAAACAACACATTTAGGATCATTTCAACTCAGTAGTGTTTTTTAATGACGTTTTAACCACTAATAGAAAGAGCCACTACAGCTCATTCACTTACAGGTTACCATTTAGATTTTTTTTGGCTTTTTGTTTTGCTTTAGAGTGAGAGTTGGCCTATCTCTCTCAGCCCCCTTATCTCTTTCTTCAGCCAATCAAAGCGTGGCACTGTGACAGCCCTTTCTGAGAGGCCAGTGACGGGCTGCACCTGGCCTCCACGGACAGCTGATTAGGGGAGGTCACTGGGCAGCAGCGAAGTGAACTAAACTAAACCAATTTACCTCCCCAGCCGCCCCCCTCAGAGTGAAAAGGTCAACACGCTGCACATCTTCAAAGCGCAGTCCCACAAGGCCCACGGGACGCAGTTGACCGATATCAGATTACAGCGCTGATAATAGCCGCTGGGAAAGAGAGGCCTGGGTTGGAAGGCAGCCCTCTGGGAGCTTTGTGTTTGATTGTACTGATTACTGTTGTGGTCAGTGGACAATTCAGCCATAAAACAGGGCCAGTTTTGAGCCACTTTTATTTTAAAGGATTCAGGCGACCTTCTTGTGGAGGTACACACTCACAACCAGCAAACTAACATTTTTTTTACCATTGCGACTTAGAAAAGGTGAATGTGAAAAAATGATAACCCTGAGAGTTATAAATAAAGAAATTGCCTTGAAATGTTACAGTTACAGAGTGTGGACATATTAGTATGTATGTTCTACACTTTTTCCTGGAAACTGTTGCATTAGATGAAATTTGGCTGGAGAAGGTGGGGAATGCTCTGTTCTGTGAAATGCAGTTAGATATGTGTGGGGCCCTGCATCGCACTCCCCCCCACCCTCACCCCCACCCCCCCAGCCCCCACCATCCACCTGAGAGAGGTGACATGGCCCACTCTCGTTGTAGGTGGGGAGAGGTGTCGGGTTTCTTCACTGTTCATTAAGAGCGTGACCTCAGGGTGCTGTCTTGGCTTTGTGCCAGGGGGCCCCACCCTGTTGTAAAACGGTTTGAAGGCAGAGCACTGAGGCCGTAAAAAGAGATGTGGGAGCTGAAAGCTGAGATGGGCTGTTTTGGGGTAAACAGTTTTACGAGCTGCGAGTCTTCACCAGTCGCAGTCTCTGTGGCCTGCCGAAGTTACTCAGGAGAAAAGAAGACTCAGTACACAGGGACTGGGTGTTCTCTGCAGGCGGCATATTCATATTCAAATATATGTTATCATTTTGTTTTGTTAATGTATTTGACATATGATACATCATTCATGCATGGTGTAATTGTTGTATTAATCTGTTATATTTCTGTGCAGATGTGAAAAGTATTTGTTATCACTTTCCATAAATAGTACATGTTTCAATGGGTAAGTGAGGAATTTCATTTTTCATTTTACTTTTTTTTAAAGAAAACTAACAAAACACTACATGTACATTGTACTTTTCTAGCTTGTTAAATATAAAAGGCATTAAAAGAAAGAAGCCATCTGAAACAACTATGGGTTGTAAGAAACTGATTGTGCCAATTTGCAATTCCACCTGAGCACACCTCACCTAGGCCATCAAAACCAGCGACAGTGTCTCAGACAGATTCTGTCAATCAAATGAAGACACCAAGTGTTTGTGTTGCCTTTGAGTCCAGCCGCCTCCCTGAACCCTGATGCGTATGCATCAGGGTTTGGCGCTTGGGGCAAGGGTTGGACTCTCCCGTTTAGGGTAAGAATTAAATCAAAACTCTGGGCCACCCATCATTTGCAATCCAAAGGCTAGTCAGATTAGTGCTTTTGTCTTCTGGAATACTGTTTGTTCTGCCTTAAACTGACCCTGCTGTTTGTGCATGACTTGCAATATGTGATGAAGTGGAGAAACATTTAATTAAACCTCCCTTATATCTCCATTCACTTTACAGAACCAATCTTTTTTTTTTAATAATAAAAGCTACAGTAAGCTATATTTTTCTGAATTGCACAAATACAGCATATTTTCCTTATGCCTCAGAGTTGGTCACCCGTTGGCATTCCCTTTGAATAACTTTGCACTGCGTAAGACCTTGAGAAACTCTTTCTCCTCTCTGGGCAAATGAATTCAATCCATCAAGTGAAAGAAAAATGATGCTCCATCAAAGTTTAACCTTGAAGGCAGGCAGGACTGCTGTCTGTCCCTCCTGCTTTGGACTGCTTTCTCCTTTTTCTGAGCGAAGCCCCAGTCATTTCAATGTGCAAACAGACCTGATTCTCCCGTCGACTGCCCCACCCAGAAAACAGAAGTTGGTGTGTAACGACACCCCTAGGACAATGGGATCATTATCGAATGAAACCCTTTGACAAATGTTAAAAACAACGTGGAGCACTCCAGGGATCTAGCTAAGCAAATGAGAAAGAAAACTTTAAAGGTGCTCTTTGCTTAAAAAAAAAAAAAAGACACAGCTGATGAAAGACGTTTTCAAAAATATGCAGAGGTAAATACATGCCAAATCCTCAGGAAAACAGGTCACTTTGCTCGAATGAGACAGACAGTTAAAAGTCTTTTCTGGTTGCAACATATCCATTCTGGTAAAAGGTGAAAACATGAGCCTGCGTTTTTTTTTTTCATGAAACGTAACATTGCACTGGGAGTATAGAACTTCAGCACAGGCATCAATTACATTTGAGGAACAGTGCAGAATTCAGTCACTCTGTGCCATCATTTAACAAATGGCTTTGTGCTGTACTTTACCCTGTGAATTGCATCCCCATTGGATAAATAGACAGTGAATCATGCTCAACGTTTCCTCAACATTGTTCAAACAATCTGCCGGGAGATTAATCTCCCAGGTAATGAGATAAGTGCTGGCCTTTCACAAATCCACCATGGGTGATAATGCTTCTCAGATGTAAGGTTATGAAGCAGTTTACAATGCGGCATTACGCAAGCATCTACTGGCGGGTGTCCTGGATACCCAGATTTAATATTTAACCATGTGCTTGTGCAATGGTCTTTCGCAGATGGCCTGAAGATGTGAATGAAACGCCACAGCACCCAATTGGTTTGCTGGGACTATGATACATGTCAGGAACCAGGGAAGGATGGGATTTATCTTAACGGCGGGCTTCCTTTGCATAGATAAGCTTCCCCTCTGCTGGTTGACAATTTAGCATTGTAGGCACTGGCACCACCCTGGTGAACAAGGGCCCAAGATTAAGATTGGAACTGTATGACTTCCAGAACTCAAGAAGGGCCCTTGTGATTAGCGTTTTATGTCACAAGGTAATGCACAATTTAGCACTGGCTAGCACTGTGTCCTGATTCAAAAACACATAAAAATTATGTCTATTTGATGTTTGAGCCCATACATTATGAGAGACTTGCTGGCTGGGTTTGCTGGCTTGCTGCTTGTTTCTCAGTTGGCTAATCGGCTGTTGTACTGGTGCAGCCTGTTTCGGCTGGCCTCTCTAAACCTTAGGGGCAATTATATAAGTCGGGGAGAAGTGATTTGAAATAATGCTTTAATGTTGTATCTCAGAGGAACAGACAAATATCCAGGTGAAAAGGTCTGGCACCCAAAACATCTCACCTCCAGCTTCAACTGTGTCTCCTAACCTCCCCTAAATTTTGCTGTGCAGTCAACATGCACCAACAGATATAACAAGCGCTGATTGATGTCTTCAGAAAGCCAGTCGCTGGTCCTCATAGATCCTCGTGTTTAAAGGCAGTCGTGCCAAAATAAAGGCTGCTGATGGCTGACTTGCGCAGGCATGATCAGACATGCTGTCCCTGCAAAGGCCGCACTGAAGCATTAAGCGGGCTCTGAAAGTTTGCCCTGTGGTCTTTGACGAGGCATTCCCAATTTTTGCAGTTGTCTGCTGTCCGATGTTGATTTGAAGCAACCCTTGATCCTCTGTTTTACCTGGTTTGTCAAGTAGAGGCATGCTTCATCCCCTGCTCTCTCTTGAATTAAAGCCTCGAGGGCTGATCTGAAAGGAGGAGGAACTGGTTGCTTCATCTGCTTTACCTCTACCTTGATCATGCTGTTTAGGTCTGGTTTAGGAGGTAAGGCTATCCTATTTCCTACTATTTGTGTTGCCTCTTATGTGGTATAATATATTTCACTTGCAAAAAGATCATCCCTTTAGCAATAGACCTAAAAAAACAGTTAATCAACACCCATCCAAAGTCTGCAGGTTTTTTCTGTCAATATACATGGAGAAGTAGCGATACATTTCCATTAATGGTCACTATACAGCACCACAAAAGACCATAAACAAGAAGGTAGGTAGATGAAGAGCTAACACAAAAATTATGATGGCGCTGTAGGCGAAAAGTCACCTTGTCACAGCTATGTGGGAGTAAATCTAAAAGAATGCTCACAGGTGTTGCTTTCATAAGGGGTAGAACTACCCCTTCCTGTTTGACTGCATTTGCAATGTCCATAGCTGGTTCAACACATATTGAGAAATAACTTCAGAGACTAATTTTCTGGTTTTCAGATCTGTGAACACAATCTATTAAATAGTAATAATGAAAACCCTAAAAAAACCTATTAAATAAAAAAAAAAAACAGAAAACAAAACAAAAAACCATGAACATCAGTGTAAAAGTCACCACATGCAATCACCACATTTCACTTTAGCCCTTTGGTTAACGCACTGCTTTCTGACAGTAAATGGTATCATCCCGCTCATAAAGTGCCTGTGTGTCAGTTGACTGAAAGCAGATACATTCTGGGCTGATACAAAGTAGATAAATTAGCTCATGAAGCAGTCCTTGCTTTTATTATCTAGAGCCTCAACTCTTCGGAGCACTGATGGAGAGATTAACATGTAGTGTAATGTAAACAGCTTTCTGCACTCCAGAGCTCTCTGTCAGTAAGAATCACATGTGTTCAGCATTTTTTAAGTATTATAAGTAGTTTTGATTCTGGAAGAGGAGTATTATATGTGGTTTTTAATTATCCCAAATGGATCATTTGAATTCTTTTGTCAGTGGTTTTGAAAACCTTATTTTGCAGCATTTCAATATGTTTAATCTGGTTTGAATTGCAGAATTAAAACTCAGGTGATCTGCTGTTATCAGGTACCCCTCCAGGTGTACCAGATAGCACAAAATAAATGGTTAGAATTCTTGTGGAGTAAGTACTCAATAAGTACACAAACATGAAATACCTTTTAAAATTCTTACACGACTGGATGATTATACTGTTGGTATTATACAGAACAGACGGTATATCTGATTGTTTTGATTGATAACATTTAAAATATTTCAGACACTACTGGTACTGATCATTACTTGTATTACTTGCAAACAGCTTTACACGGGTGCCATGTTCAGCCGAATTTAAATTTAAATTGCGTGCTTGTTTAAAGCTCTGTCTTTTGAAATATGTTTTCAAGTTAATTACACATTTGGAAGGGCCTGCGTAGCAGGGAAACACGCCTAACATTGGAAAGTTCCCTCTCTTTCTTTTTTTTTTCTGCGTGTAGTTTGAATCCAGCGTCTCTTGTGAGGTCATCCTTACGGCTCTGGTCCCTCCTACCCCCAGCTCGCTATGGGATTTGGGATGACGCCACCTTCGCTCCGCCCCGGTGCAAACTCGGTCTTCGCGTTCATTTCATTCCTCTCCTCATTCCGAGCATTCTTCGCATCTCTGTCGGTGCGCGGCCGATTCACGTACACGTACCCGGCTGGCCCACAAACGCAAGGATAACTTTACACAGTTTACAAAAACTACATTAGCTCACACAGGGAAAACTAAAGGGAGCAAAATTAAAAGCAGATAGCAATAACAGAGCTGTTTAAGGTAAGTTTGCATCTAGTTAGCCCAGCGTGCAAAATGGTTTCGGGTCAATTACTAGCTCGTTTGTTTAGACTTTTGTACGGAAATATAAAATAGATTGAAAAGTAAGAACGGGTAATTGCCACAAGAAACCAAGAGCGGTGTAGAAATAGATTTTAAAGAGTGTTTTAACAGACTACACTGTTTAAACGACGCTGTTGCAACAGGGCGCTTTCACTTTGTCCACTGACTCACAATGTTATCTGACATAGCACGAAAATCTTTGAAATTTTTCACATTTTTTGTAAAGAAGCCTGACTGTACGCGCGACCGGGCGGCAGAAAGTGCCGAACACAAAACACGGAGAGTCCAAAAAACGGTTTCGGATACGCTCGGACGTGTAGTTGTTGTAGAAATTGATTTTTTTGACAAGATGACGGATCAAAATGTTGCTGTTTTCTTCTCCATAGTCGCTTCGGCTGGGACTTGCAGATCGGTGTGGAACGTTTCACAACTCGGCAAAAAACATTGTATTCAAAGAAGACTTGTTGCACCTACTGGATACACCGCGTTCTCCTCGTTTATCGTTTGGTTTCTTTACCGTAAGTATACGTTTTATTTTTTCTAAGCTTACACGTATTCTGTGCCGAATTCTTTACATTCCATTAACTTTGTTTTGAATTTCTGTTGCGCTTATCGGCGGGTTGCTGACGGTTTGTAGCTAGCTTGCTTGGTTGATAAGAACGATTTCGCAGGGATATATTTGAGATTTGTTGGTGTTACTTTTAAGACGACGATATTATCTACATTCCCAAAAATAATTTGCCCGGATATTTAGGCCTAATTGTAGGTTGAGGCGTACCGATGACCGAGTTATCGTGATATTAAAACTTAACTAAAGACGAAGTAATGTTTGACCACGGGTGTTTTTCTAAACATTAAACCCGAGAGTGAATTAATTTTCAGTTGAACTGACCACTAGAAAGTCCTTTTTGGGGGTGGGATGTTTTTGTAAATTATTTATTAGCGACAGCGGCTGAAAGGCTCCTAAACAAAAGTACTCGTCTGTGATTCTGTCAATAATTAAAACATAATGACCGAGGGTGGTAAGTCGGGAGTGTTCGTTGTCTAGTTTTTGTTTGTCGTTTGTTATTTGATAACTACATTTTATTAATTCTAGTGACGTGGTTTGAGTTATTCGAAATGAAGAGATGCATGGACTTTTCGTAATTTCATTTCGTGTTGGATCAGTTTACGTCTAGTGTTATACTTTTAAAATCTGACTTTACTAGCTAATGCATAGGATTTAGTTCACGTTGCGGATGGATGAGTGCCATTTTTATTTGCGAAGAGTAAAAGCAGACTCTAGTTAGTGTGTAGTAGGCCTAACTCATCCGTTTTTCTTGAAAATTTTAACTGTTGTGGGATTTGGTTGGTGTCGACGGGTGGTTTCCTTTATATTTTCCATTTTACTCAAACTTTGTGAACAATTCCGATACATGGCTATATGACCATACTGATAGGACGTGCCTTTGAAATAACTATTTCTGTCGAAAAAAAAAGTGGAGTTAGCAAAGGTTGCTCTACGACTAAAAAGCACATTGCGTGAAAGCGCGGTTGGTGTTTTGAAATGAACTACGTGAAATAGTAGGCCCAGTAGGCTACACCATCGTTTGAACTAAATATTGAACATCAAGGTCACACCATTTTAAGCCGCTTCTTTTATTTATTTATTTTACCATGGCTACACATAATAGAGAAATATATTACTTTGAAGACATATATTGCCTCTGTCTCTCATATTGCATTTATACATGACCTGTCACACAACACACAACTTACGGATTTTTAAAAAGCATGCGACATCTATCAAACAAGCCTAAAGCTGTGCTGAAATATGAAATATTTAAACTGCTTCCCGGTCCTCTGTCCTCTCAGACAATTTGAAGCATTGTGTGATTTGGGAAAAGACCTCCTTTCTTTGTTAATTACTGTCTTCTATTTCACTGCTGCCCGTTTTTAGAGAGTGAGCGGCAAGACACAATGTGTTGTTTGTTGATGACTCTAACTGGGCCATTATGATATGTCGTACAGTAAACAGATTGACTGCTCTCGGAGTTAACCCCTCGACATGTCACGTTGGTGAGAAGTGAATTTGATTGCACAGGAAAATAAATACCATTCTTAGCAATGGTGGCTTTGTGTCGGCAGGCGAAGGACCTGTTGGACACCAGCCTGCATCGCATTTGTTACTGTGAGAACAGCGTTGTCTCTCGCCCGACGACCCCCACTCCACCGCGTCTTAAACATGGCCAGTGATAAGGAGCGCATTATTAAAAGATGCAGCAGAGAATGCGGATAGTGACACTGGCAGGGACGCTTAGGCTAATGAAATCTTGACATCATTTATATGAACTGTAAGAGCAGATGAATATCAGGTAGTGGTTTTATGAATTCCTCTTCGTTGGTCGTCTGTGATACGCATGATCCCCCAATAGTCTTGATAGTTTTTCAGCATAAGTTTCCGTAGTACCATCATTTGAATACGCATACCCTCTTACCTGTGTTTTACCCGTGTAATATTCTCTGCTATACTGTTCACCTGTAGGTCCATAAATTGAAACTGCACAAAGCATGGATGCTGTAATTATTTTTACACACACACACACACACACACACACACCTTGCAGTGTGTTTATTCCTCGTTTTACTACACAAGACTATCCAAATTGCTTAATTCTGTCAATAATGACAGCAAAGCACAAGCTAAAACCTTAAGACTTGTTTGTGATCTGAATGATGAAATTCAGTGTGGGAGGTTCAAATAAAATATTCTGATTATGTATTTTCAATAAGAAAAGCCTAAACAAACCCTTGCCCAACAAATAAAAACAGTGTCCAAGATGCTTCAATACCACAACAATGAGAAGTGGTCGTTTTGTGAGAACAGTTCAGGCCTACATGTTTTGCCATTGTTGTTTCTAGAATCGGGGAATATGGAGAAAACAGCGTTTTCATGTGTGCAGATTTTATGTGGAATAATCAATTGCAGCCATAGAATATGGAGAATGTCCAAGTGTGTGCAGCAGACTCGGATTCGAATCTAGACTAGGGTCGAACAACATGTGTTTACATTTTGTCAGATTCCTTAATTCAATAGAAAATGGTAGCTGTTGCTGTGGCTTTGCAAAGTTAGCCCTGGTGGATTACATATGTAAAGGAAGCAGAGGTGCTTTTTGCTCTCTGGGGAGCATGTGTAAGGCAATCCTGATTCCGCTGGGCTAAGTGTTTGCATAAGCCCAACCAGGTTCCCAGCGCGAAGGCTAATTCAGGTTACAGCCCTACGTTTCTCCATGGTCTGCGGGGTCATTGTGACCGCTTCCTCGGAGCTCCACTCCACTGAGAGGACAAAACGCCAAACCTGGACTTATTATTTTTTCCCCTTCCTTTGCATCAAAGAGATGACAGATTTTAGCCACTTTTTTGGTGGTTTTTTTAACAATATAGTTTGACTTTATTGTTCCAAAGTACATGCACACTGTTCACAAATTTCCTTATGAGTACAGTACTCAACCATGCCCCCCCCCCCCCCCTTCCCAGAAGCCCACACCATATGGTTCTAGTGGCCTCTCTATGGCTGTTAGATTGATTTAGTCATGGTGACTCACTGGAGACAAGGTTAACACACTTCAGGAAATATGTGTCTTTGTGGTGGCAGTGAAAAATATCCTGCAAACGGTCACCTTTAATCGATATAAGTTAAAATGTGAACACATCTTTTTATTCAGTGATTTACACATCGCACACAGCGTACATTTTCAGTACTACCTTTGCAATTCTGCGATTTAGTTTTGCCCCTTTAAGACTTAGTTGGAAAGACAATCTCTGTATTATTTTAAGTCTAAGATGTTGAAAAACGTTTAAAAGATGTATGGATAGTTTTTGATCAGAAAGATCAAGGTTTAATATGAAAATTTAAAATCAGTACAGAGTTGGAAAAGAGAATGTAGTACTTCAGCTGTGAAATGTGGAGACAATTGGTGCACTGCTAGGACACTCAGTGGATTGGGTTACTTCTGGGAATGGTGGATTGTGGGGGATCGGGGGAGGAGAGAAGGACTCATTGTCTTGGCTGCCGTTGAGGCTGTGAGAGTGCGATGATGTCGAATCGCAGAAGGCAAACAGTGCCTTTCTCAAGTTGACATCTGGTTTGGTCCTTTCATGCACCTGTAGAGGGGGAAAAATGCAAATATGAACGTTTGCTCTCGCACTCGCGGCTCTGAAAATCCTGCCTAACGATCATTTGTCACACTGCTCCTGCCACTCTGTCTGGGCCTGCCTATTGTTATGCCAGCAACAGGCAGCAGTGTCCGTGGCACCATATGGCTTGTGTATGCTTCAGATAAGCTATCTGTTAATTTAACTTATCAATAGGATTTTAATATGCTGCATATTAGAGTCGCATGCTGTTTTAGGCTGTGTGTGTGTGTGTGTGTGTGTGTGTGTGTGTGTGTGTGGCAGCGGGGGGGGGGCTTTTTGTCCTTACACTGGAATCTCATATTCAGGATAGCATGTGGTTTTGACTACCTTTTGTGCTTCCAGACTCAAACTCCCTAGAACTTGTGAAATGCGTCTTATCTGCTTTAGGTGCTTTTTGTCTATTTAAAAAATATGTTTCAAATTGCAAAACCGATGGAAACGTATCACCACTCACTTGTTATGTTGCATTTAGTTTATCTGTAAGTTCTCTGGCAAAGCCAAGCCCACACATACTCTGACAATGCTACTCTGCACAATGTAAGCGCTTTCATCTCAGTAAAGTCATGCTCCTTTGTAACAGTCACTTAATTAGGCTGTTTGCTAGCCAGCAGAATGAAGGCTGGAATAAACATTAGAAAAGCACATTCACCTTTTTAGGACAGAGAAAATGCGTGAATTATGAATGTGCTTGATATTTCCGTTTGGTGAGCAGAATTCTGTGCCTCCTCCATGGCAGCTTCATTTCTGTTTCCAGATGAGAAGGATGCATATTTTCTTCCATCTCAAGTGGTGTCTTGTCATGCAGGCAGCTTTAATGTGATATTATGTGCTGAATTATTGTGTTGTTCTTGAAAACCAGTACAAAATTAACATAGATTTACATTAACTGTTTTTAATGTGTTTAGGTGTAACTTCATTGTGATTTTTAGATACAGTAAGTTTCTTTCCTTCAGTGTACTAGGTAGGAGAATTGAGAAATTCTTAATTGTTAAAGCTAGGAACATTAACTAATTTGCAATTCTGTGATTTTTTTTCTTTTTTTTTTTTTACCTGTTCAGGATGTTTTTGTTTGTATACAAAGCCTAGAATACATTTTGCTGTGTTGCCTTCTCTATGTGCAAATGGAGCAAATTGCGTTTACACATTGAGTTGTTGTTACTTATTCTTTTAAAAACTCTGCTTGATCTCTTAAACACTTAAATACAGACTGCAAATGCTTGGCTAAGCCAGAAATATGGTCCATTCTTTGTGTGCTAAGCCTGCTTGTGTCTTAATATGTGGAGTTTGAGTTTATACCCATTTTAGCATGTGCGAGCCTAGCGCTAGCAACACACAGACGGCTTCGCATTCTGAGGACCAGAGGCAGACAAAAGCAAAATGAAATGGAATAAAATTAGCATTTCCTACATTATTATTTGAAACTAACATTTAAATAAAAAAAATAAAGGGTCACCATTACATGGTTAGAAGGCTCATGGAGACTGGAAAAATAGACTTGTTGCTGGGAGTTATAAATCAAGTATATATTGATCGCTTATTCTTTGGGGGTGATGGGGGTGGAGTGGCACACAGCGACACAACATGAAAAAATTGAGGAGAGAAGCAGCTCTCAGAAGCAGAGACTTCTCTGTCATTCACATTCCTTATTTCTGAATGCCTGAATACTGAACTCTTATGTAAGGGACATTACATTTTAGATTTTCACTTATTTTCTGTAAGAAATAAAGAAAATTAATGATCAGGTTTTATGCAGTAATGTCATTAGTTTATAGATGCTGTATTTTATTTATAACACAGTGTAAACTATTCATTGTGCGTTGAGTATGAGTTTTAATCATTCTGTAATCCCAATGTCGCTTTAAAAACTTGGACAGTGATTTTTCTCACAGTTGTGTTTTTGTTTAGCTAAAAAGAAATTTTGTGTGTGCACTTGATTGAAGTCCTTGTGCTTTTTCAGCAGTGGAAAGTAGCATTCAGTCTTCTGGATTCTAATTCTAAGAGTGTTTGAACTGATTTCCTTTTCCTCTATATTGTAATAGAAAGTGAAGTAGGCATATTTACACATGTTATTGAGGGTAGTGGACTTCTTAGTATTTCACTGACCTTGAAAAGATAGAGCTGTACCTTATACACTAACTGTGTGAGAGTAAGTACTTATTTTCCACATTCAGAAAACCAAACATTACAAACCAACAAAAAAAGAATGTAATTGAATTAGTTTGCGTTATTAGCTACTCATAAACCAGTGCTGGCCATCATGATCCAGCTTAGCCGCGTACATCTGAGGAGGGTAATTTGTGGCATGTGATTATTGGGAGTTATTAATGTATTTATGGGTTAATAATTTTTCCCTCAGTCAGTTTCTTAACAGAGTTGTGTCTGGCCAAGATGACTTAATCTATTGCAGTTGAATTGCTGGTCTCCGTTTGCTGCAGTAAATCGCATTAGTCTGACGTTGATTATGCATGCAGCTTCTCTGCATTTTCTGCCCCTGCTTTAAATTACCTTGCACTTCAGCACCTACGCACAGCGGTTGCATTTACATGTATGCTGTTCCTAACTTGGAGTGGAATTGTTGCAATTCATTTCTCACTCATCTGTTATCATCGGCTGTACAAAACTGCAGGTTTGAGGATTATAACACTGCCTCAGCAATGGCAGTGGCTGGTTCTGTGGCAGGTTTTTCAAGTGAATACATTTTTGTCTATGGCTGGACATTTTCCCTTTGGTGTAGCTTGCCAGTGGTAAAGGTTTCACATTTTCCAATAGATCAGATATCAGATTTAATTGCTTGAGGTCATTCTCTAACAAGAGAAGGATTAAAAAAATGAGAGACGTGAGATCTATGGGTCCCAAGAGATTCTCTTGAAGCAAACACCTCAATGAGGGATCTTCACAGTGAAGTAATGAGTGAACCACATGTTGGCATCTTCATTACCATATGAAATTGGAAAACCCTATTTTCCCTTCTCAATAGCTATGGCCCTACTCTAAACTCAGAATCCTACAGGGATTCAGGCCAATGCAAACAGGCAAGTCTGTCTCTTCATTCTGCAAAGGACATTGTTTCCTATTTAAAAAAAAAACTTTCTGTGGTCAAATGTCATAAGTCACGACTGGAAAACAAAATGGTGGAGCAATCTGTGGAAACTATGGGAGGTAGTTCAGGTCTTCAGGACATTTGTGTTTTAAGAATGACCATAATGTCTCTCCGTAATGTCTGTGATTATTTCCTCGTACAACATTGAATAATTTATTTTTGTTGATTAAACTGAAAATTAGGGTACATGAAATGTGCTCTGCAAGAGGGAACCATTTTAGGTCTCCCTTTGTTAATTTGCAGTTTTCTTTAAGGAACCAGAAACCCTTTTGAGGAGACCGAAAGCTGACAAAAGGAGCAAAAATCTGAGGGCTGGTAATATTTTCTCACTCCCTTCTGATAAAAAGGCTGAGAAATGCCTTGTGGGAATTTGATTGGCCCGAAGCATTCCTGTGTCTAATGGAGGGAGAATCGGCCAGCAGTTCTGCCTGAGTTTTGGTCACCAAAAAACCAAAGGCAGAGCTGGAAACAGAAGAGCGATCTGTAGGTAAATTGTAAATTTGTGGCACTGTGGAGCTTATGTAACAGCGGCATACTGGGTCAAGGTGCAGTGAGGCATCATAAGGATTTTTTTAGGGGACAAAAACTGCTTCCTCCATAGCAGTCGCGTGCTGGGTAAAAGGGCTGCCCCCTCTGTGCCCCACGGTAAACCCTGCGTCACAAAGGGAATTTTTTAGTACGGCCTGCCGCTGTGCAGTGTCAGAGAGGGCTCAGAGGGGCGGACGTCAAGTGCCACCAAAAGGAAAAGCTGGCCCGGAGCCACTGACGTCACCTAAGTAAATCTGTTTCAGGACTACAGCCATAAAATGACTGCCAGCTACCGAGTGCACTTTGGCCTTGTCAACCGCCTTTGTAAATGCTGTTTATTTATTTATTTTTTTCCAAAGGCATAATTATGGCAAACAGCTCATTTGTACCCCCCACCCCCGCAAACCCTTTCTATGTCTGTTGAGCTATCTTACATGTTTCTTTTATTCATTCTTTTAATTAACTGAACGTGTCCGATTGCCATTCTTCGGATGGTGAGTGCCAGGTACGGTTCCATTGCATTTGCCCGAATGACAGAAACTGTCCCCCTGTTTGCGGGCCCCTGCGGAAGGGACTTTGTCACTTCCGCAGGATGGTGTGACTGCCTATGTGACACTCCTAGGTGGCCACAGATGAGTGCTCACGTGTTTTATGAGGTGCACAAATGTGGACAAATGGTCTTAGATGCTGTTGTTCAAAGGCACTGTTGAACAGCTTGCATTGGACCATTGTTAAAGATGTGGTAGTGGTGGAATTTAGGTCGAGTCCTTTAAATGACTCCTAAAAGCTCTCCATCACTTTTTATGAGAAGCTGTGAAATTTAAGACGGTAAAGCAAAAGTAAACCCGGGGTAATAATGACCTTGTGATTATCGAAAGCTTACACAGGCTCATATGGCTATGATTGACATCTGAAGCAACTTTGTTGTATTTTGTAAAATTTCTTAATTGACTTGTATAGCATGGGGTTATGAATGGGTTATTCTAAGAAGCAGAACTATGTATTATGTCAGAAAAACTTGTAAATAGTTTCTTTACTCTTTCATAAATGTATCTGTTGTGTTGCTGTAAAGTACATGGTTCATTAAAAGTGTGAAAGTACAGCATACATAAATGCAAGTTTTTTTTTTGGTCCCTCATTCTTGATGTAACTCATGTAGCTAAGCAAAACAACTGCTTCAGCACTTTTCAGTAATAGTCTCGTAATTCAAACCACATGTCTGGCTTAATCCACAGCTAAATGAAAAAATAATGTAGCTGGAAATGGTGCATTGATGTGCGCTTATTAGAAAAGCAATGATTTGGGTGGTGTCGGGGCATTGTCGCAAGTTCACCCCCCCCTTTTTCCCTTTTCCTTTTCGTACCCCCACCCACCCACCCACCGCCCCCCTGCCCCCACTGTTGTTTAGGCTAAGCAAGCAGATCCCATGACCAGACACACATGAAAAGCAATATCTAATCCATGAATCATTAGATGAGTCAGTTCCTGAAGCCACTACAAACCTCAGAGTTCTTGGCCGCAGCCGAGAAGCAGGAAATCCAGGCTTCAATAACTTCCTTTCTCAGCACTGGCTATGGCAGCAGTGGCAGCGGCTCATAGGCTTCTCTCCACTCCTTTCGCGAGCGGCGGGGAGATGCACGGCCGTTTGGAACAAAGGCGCTCAGTCACTTCATTTACTGAAACTGTTTGCAATTTGTGGTTTGTATTCAAATGACGGCTGTTCCGGAGGGCCACTGCTTAATTCTGTGCTCTTCCCCAGTAATAAACCCCAACGCAGCCATTAAGGGCTACACTGTGTGTGTGCGTGTGTTTTTTTTTTTTTTTTTTTTAATTCAAGGACAGCAGAGTCCAGGCAAACCTCATCCGGCATTGCAACTTTTCTGCTCCGGAGCTGCTGCTCCAGATTATGCATAAGGGGAGACAGGCTCAGGGTCACCCATGCGACTCTGGCCATTAGCATACAGGATACGTGCCCGGCCAACTGCACCAGTCCTGCTTTTTAAAAAGCAGTTTATACCTCAGCCAGAGCACAGCCCAGTAAACATTACTGTACTTACTTGACGCCATGTGCAAATACGTGAACTTTCCGCTGGGTTGACCAGCGGCATCATCTGATTATGTTATATAAACAGTTTAACTGTGCCATCGGTTTGGTACTACGTTTTGTGTAGGGGCAATTTTGTACAAATAAATGGTGAGTAATTTCAGTGTACTTGTTAGACTTTCATGGAAAATATAATTAGCTTAGAAGTGGGTCTTGAGCTTAGCCGTCTTCGCTGGAACAGCACTTCACCATTCACGGGAATCATTTTGTATGGTAAATACACAATCTTTTGAGTCTCTGAGTCCTGTGTTTTTTTCGACAGGCAATGCATCTGTGGAGACTTAAAGCTACTCCAGTGCTTTCTGTATGTTTGGGACAGTTGGGCATTTTGTGTATTTGTGAGAAGAGGTTGAAAACATAGGTTGTTTGGCACTGTGCTCCATGAATGAACGTTGGTGTGTTGTTCCCGAATGGAACCGCAAGAAAACATACTTGAAAGGCCATTCATTTTTGGAAGTTTCGTCAGCGGGCATAGTGAAGGATTCCTTCGGCCGGTTTAAGTGCGGTTTGTGCTGCTTTCTGCAAAGGTCTGTTTTCCTGTGAGAAAGGGACATAGCTCACAGCACCCAGTGAAACCCTGCACTCTACCTTTCTGAGGAACACGGGAAGGCATCTGAGTGACGCTTTTAATCACTCTGGTGCGAGTGTGTGGATGCGTAACCGTGGGCCCTCTCCATTTGGTGGAAGGAGGGCATTCTGACGGAGAGGTTAGAGAGCACCTTTCTCTGGAGATGTTGGATAACAGTAGGGTCTCACTCAGTGGACGCAGCTGCATAAGCAGAAGGGGAAGTGGGCAAAGTGAATGTGGGAGGGTGGGTGTTGGGTTTGACTCTCACAGTGCTCGGTGGGGGGGGGTTAGTCTTCCCCCTGTTTCCTTCTGGGAACACAGTCATAGTGACCCAGGTTGTGACACTTGTGTTTAAAGAAACCCACCGCAACCACCTTTCACCACACAACCCCCCTCAGGCAATGGAGCCCCCCTTCATGCCAGCTGAAAGCTTGAAGACCAAAAAAATCAATTATAGGGCTTGCACACCAATGGAGCATTTTGCCTGGACTTTACAAAAAGTCACTGTTCCAAATGCCATGCAGTGATGTTTCTCACACGATCTCTACTTTAGCTACTTCTACTTTTTCCTTAGCATGTGGCCAGTCCTCTTGGATTGGTTTCTACTGCATGACATGCTAGTTTCTACACTACCCGGAGCGGAAATCCATCATTACTCAGAGATTACTCCATGGACCCACATCAGACCTGCTGGCGTGACACGATTCTGGCACGGGTACGCAATGCAGAAATCGTAGCTATAGTATGTGATTCATCGCAGGCAAACTTGATCGCTGCGCTATTTGTGAGCCATTTCTCCTCTGATGGAGCACGTTGTGGAGATGCCATAAAAAGGACTGTTGTTGACGGACAGCAAATACAGTATCTTCCAGGAAATGAAATGCCACGTCTGTACCATTAGCGGCCCGGTGAGAGGTGATGGTCATGAATGGGAAACAAACAAACGCCCTTTTTTGACATTCCAAAAGTTTTGCAGGAGCTTGCTGGTGCTCTGTGCAGACAGTCTTGGTGCCTGTCACTTTTCTTTACTTTTGAACATGATTCAGCACATGGCAAAGCCTTTAGCATGGGTTCATGACTGACAGATGATATTTTTTCACTATAAAAACAATTATTTGCAGCTATTGTTTCCTATGCATTTGTGCCTACCCTGTTCACTCAAAGGTGAGCGTGAGCTCAGGTTAAGGTTTCTAAAGATGAGGACTGAAAAGGACCCTTTTTGTTCCTTTCCAGAAATTTTTTCTTCATTCATTTTTGTTGGAATTATTCCATGAAAAACCATCAACTCTTGTAAGATCTTCCATTTTAATGTATTTGGAAAAAAGCAGACAGAACGCGGCGTTCGCGGTGTCCACACAGTGGAGGGGCAGGTGGAGAAGCTGGCTTTGACAGCCCTTGTAAATCAATCCCCGCTCCCTGGCAAACAGACATTGATCAGAGAGCAGCCCATGGGCTCTGGCACGGCCAGACCCGTCCGCAGGCCACAGGCTTGAGATGGAGATTATCTGACAGAGCGGCCGTGCCCATTCCCACTGCTTTAAAGAGGCATGAAATAAACGGCTCGGTTGTCGCCAATAACGAAGGGACGTTTGCGGCCTCGCTCTGCCTGCGCCCTGCGTTGGGGAGATTGCTATTGAAAAAGGCCTGTTCACTCATCAGCACCCCGGGCCTGTAGATTTATTCATGAGACCTGAAATCAAAAGAAAATCCAATATGAAAGAATAGATCAATTTCACTCTGTTTGCAGCCATAAATTCTGCCATAGTCTGTCAATGCAGAGAATTTCTAAAATAATTCCCGCTGACGCTCACCATGGGGGGTGTAATTTTCCCATCCTTTAGTTTTTCCTTTTTCGCCCATTTTTTTTTCTTTCATTTGTGTTAAGAAGTACAGAGAAGATGGGTATCTATAGAAAAGGTGAGTAAAATATGCTTTCATAGGGGTGTAAAAGGATATTGGAATGAATGGTTTATGATTTCTCAAGGTCTGTGTCTTTCTGAAAAAACCTTTCTGTGGATATTTCAGTAAACTGTAATTGGCCCCATTTTGTTTCTTTGGACATGCCATTCCGCTGTTAATAATAATGACTTCTTAACAACGGGAAAAATCACACTTGGAATTTCAGTAATGTCCCATAGTTGTAAATATGCATAATTGCATAATTATTGTCCAAACATGTAGACATTGAAATATTTCCAGCATTACTGAAATTAACAAAAGATGATGTTGCACCATGGAGCATACCTTGATCATTGTGTTTTTGTGATTATACAGTAATTATTGTGCCCAACAGCCTGGCCGTAACTGCTCCGGCTCATTACTGGTTCACGAAAGCCATTCACAAAGTCATTATCGCACATTCTGAGATAACGACACAACAGGACTCGCCACGGAAAATGACATTTTATTCTCCTCGTCTGCAGTTTCATTACCATGGTGCCGTGAACCCGGGGAAATTGGTTCTCTTAATTTGAGGAGTCAGATTCCAACTCGAGTAGGGTTCACATACCGTGTCTGTGAGCGCCGGCTCCTTTAATGCCACGTACTAGCAGCGGTCCTCTCTTGCCATGTGCTTACTTGTTGCCCAGTCATTCCTTTGTCTGTACAGAACATTTTCATGTGTTTTGGAGTACAGCCGTTTTTGTCTCATAAGACTGGGGTAGACGACACTCCTGCCTCTCTCAAACCTTGATGATTAGTGTCACTACAGGCATATTGCGCTAGACTGGAGAATGGGTTAAGGGATGCAGAGAGATGTCTTTGACATGTCTTCCTCAGATTTGATTGGTACAGTACTATCAGCTTTGGAGTTTAGGGTTCAAGGGAGGACTGGTAGGTAGCCATACCTTGGACAACACCAAGAGCCTCAGTTTTCATTTAGTTTGCCTCAAGTAAAAATATCATGAAGGACCCATTTCCTCCCCTGATGACATCCCGGTGTTAGGAGGCTTGTGAGGATAGAGCATCTTAAGAAAGTGCTGTCTGGCATTTAATTATCTGGAGGGAAGAATCCCATTTACGCAGTTGACCTTAGGAGCAGGAGCAAAAAATGGCAAACAGATAGGCACAATTTCCGCAATATGTCGTATGTGGTTCATTAAGCCGGACAGGCCCAATCACGAAATGTGCCGCTTCATCCAGGTGCGCCAGAGGCAATCGGTACAAATTGAAACAATTCCTCTACAACTCGGGAGCTAATTCCGGCAAATCGTAATCATTACGCCTCTCTCTGTACACCCCGGCACCCGGGCTAAAAATAACAAGGTCACACAGTAGCGATTGGAGGCCGGTCTCTCCCCCTATGAACAGACAGCAATTTTTACGGGGTGGAAATGTGAGGGGGGTGGGGGGGGAAGGGGGTAATTGAAGGCATGTTCATATTTGTCGAAGAGTTCCCAACACCATCTCTCGAAGCTTGTGCAAAAAAAATTATGCCATGTTAAGAAAGCACGTAGCATGTCTAAGCTAAAATGAACATTCTTTACGGTGAATGTCACGCAAGATAAAATCCGCGCTGATTTTTTTTTTTTTAATCATTAATGCAACAGTGTAGAGTGTTCCAAATGCGGCATATACCCGTACGCTGTATCTGAGCGCCGAAAGATGAGAAACAGGAATTCGCAAATAGGCTGGCCACAGTGCGGCCCATTTTGATAGGGTGATAATGACTCCCTCCGCAGCGTAGTACACTCCAAGGGAATAAAAGAAGCGCGTCCCACATTGCCGAGGCGCGGAGCGGACCCCGCCGCATGAGATGGGCACGCTCTTTCATGGATACGTGCCATTGAAATGCAAAACGTCTACGCAGAGAATGGCTTGAAAGGGATGGGCTTTTTTTTTTTTAGGTCACCATTAATTGAATTCTCTGCCTGATGATAGACTAATATATCAGAGTCGTGTAAGTATTTAATGTCATTAATATAAATGGACTGAATGGCAGGGAAGGAGAGTATTTGTAATCAGTTACAGCCTTTCTTTTGCGGACAAAGACCGATGTTCGTCCCTCGCTTTGCTTGGAAATGATGAAACCTTCCTTGTAGCTGGATTCACGTTGCGGTTGGGGGTCCTTGTTTTTTGACGTCCTTGTCAAAGGAACAACTGAAGAAGAGAAAGGACAAACCAAACTGTGTACTAGTCTGTGGACCCACCCCCCCACGGTCACAGATCTACCATGTGGGGGTCATGGGGTTTCTAGATTTATGGACCTGTCCCTGCAGACGTCCTGTAGGACCCCTACCCCCCACTGCCCCCCAGCTCTGACGCCTGCCTTTCTCTGTGGGGATGTCTCATATAATAAAAGCAGTGTGAGCATTTGTTATTTGTTTTGAAGGGAGTAGTGTAGTAAAGTTTAATTTTGAGTGGTAGCATGTACCAAAATGCAGCCATATTGCTGTGACTTTGATATAACATGTCTCCATGTGAAATTCAACGCTTTAAATTCCATATCATTTAGGAAGTCCGCATTTGTAATTGTGATTCTTGATAATTCATTGTCATGACTGTAAAAGGAATTATGTACATATGTATATGCTATGTATGCAGAAGTAACGCCTTTAAAAATCCACAAGTTGTCCAGTACAAAATTGCCTTCAGTGAAAGAACCATTTGATTTAGCCTGGAGAGGTTTGTCAGGAGAGCATGTGTTCTGTGCTTTGAGAAATAAACCTGAGATAAAGGTATGTTTGGTATTTTAGTCTTTAGATGAGCCATATTTGTACTTCTGTTATCATGGTCAAAGGTATTTTCTTTTTCAGAGAAACCACTCAAAAATGTAGGCAGTATTTCACCAAGGTAATAAAAGGATCTTACTATGTTTAAGCAGTCTAAATGTATTTGACTAGTCTAATAATGCGTTACTTAAAACTCTTCTCTCATAGAAAAGTCAAGTCTATAGTCTACTTAGACTTGGCAGTGATGTCGTCTACTAGGAGACTGTAGAACCTTATTTCTTCTCCAAGTACAATAATCTATATGGTCACAAATGGGTCTGTATAAATATGGTGCCCTTGAGAGAGAGAGGAGAGTAAAAAAAATGTTCTAAGATGATATATTTGCCATCTTGTGCTGTAGTTCCACTTACATACCTTGACTAAAATGATATTAGAATATTTGAGTTTTAAATGACTCTAGCCATTTGAAGTAAATAATAAATAATGTTATGTTTTGAATGTGGTGCAGCAGTATTTCCCTGTAACGCCTATCATGTTGAAAAGTCTTTGGAATCAGATGGCAAATTTTAGTATTAGAAATCTGAATTTGTCGTAACCTGCAGTGGTAGAAGGCAGCCCATTTCTTTTGGCCAGTTCTGTGTTTATTTTATTGACATGTTTTTACCAGCATATTAAGATTAGTGTTTTCTTCATGTGTACACTGTTGCAGGGCTACCTGAGAAAGTTTAATTAATAGAGGGGATGAATGGAGGACAAAAAATGTGTTAGGCAAAATATGGGGTGAGAAACACTGTATGCATGCCAGTGCAGTGATATGTTGCCTCTCTTGTCCAATGAATAAACTGTTTTTTTTTACTTGAATATGGTCATCATTCCAGTTTTATATTTTCAGTTTCTTTGCAGTGCTAGGAAAGAGGGAATGGAATTATTTATGCAAGAACAGCGCTGAAGGAGAAGGTCGCTGTTATTCTACTGTTACAGCCCTGTTATGGTCATTACCCAAAATGGCAACCAATTTGATGGGTCACATGGCACATGGGTCACTTGGGTCACAACGTGGCACATTTTTCTCCTTGCTTAAACAAAAAGTCACCAGCAAACACTGAAGTGTTAAATTGTAGTAGATGGCCTGAGGCTAATCATCTGGTCCTCAGGGCTCCACCGCCCACTTTCTCACTGTATCGAGATTTCTTATCTGCCGTGCGAAGCTTTCACACTTGTAATTGTCGGTTACGACCCATGCATTATGACTAATGATGGACAAAGCAAAGCGTTTCAAATGCATAAGGGCAGATCCCCTTCAAAAAAAACAAGTCTAAATAGGCAGCAAATATGTGGTTTGGCTCGCGGTGGCTCTCAGAAGGCCTTGTTTGTCCCCCCTGTCCTCTCCCTCCCGTGTTGCAACCGTGCTTTATCGCCTTTATCGCCCTGCTCAAACCCGGTCGTCAAACACGGTCACGAGGTGTGTCCCGCTGAGCTTTCGCGCCTTGCACAGAGGCGTGTGGGAGCACGCCCCGGCCGGCACGAGCTGGGGTCCCCGTCAGGGCTGATCAGGCCCGGGGAAGCGCCCCCGGGTCCCGTCTGCTGACACCCGCCACTGTGGTGCGGTGTCGACGCTGGTCACCAGAACACATTTCCATTGGCAGGAAATGTCCTCTTCATGTTATAAAGTTGAAATTACATGTTATGAAGTGCTGTTTGTTAGTAAATACTGGTTGCTTTTGCTGTGCTTTCCAGCGTCAAGACTGGGAATGAGATGAACCATCAGCATTCTGTGTTGTTTCGTACAGTTTATTCAATACCATATGGAAAAATATGGAAAGCATCTTTGAAAGCTCCTGAAATCTATGGACTTATTTCAATGAAGTCCAGCTGTCAAGCTAACTTGTAAGAAAAAAGTTCAAGTAAATATTTTTTTTCCATTTTTACACAGTACAAGTAGGGTGTTTGCTGAGATGAAAATCATTGTGGTGGAACCAAGAACACTTTTTTTAAAATGTGTCATTCAAGAGTTTAGTCAATGTACATTGTGATTAGATTGAACAGAGGCCTCACATACTCTATTCTCACTGAGTATACGACACAGGAATTCGGGGGCGGGGGCGGGGGCGGGGGGGTAAATAAGTGGAGCGGAGATGTGACAAAGATGTGGACACACAAGAGAGGAGAGTGACAGGAGCACGGAATTCTTCTCCCACATATTGTGATAGTACCTGACAAACCCCCGCGGAACACAATAAAGCAGCCTACTGACAGCTACAACTAATGCTAATGCGTTTGAGACCAGGTTAAGGCCGGGGTAAATGGCATGTACATTGTACAAAAAAACAGGCCTTCTAGGCTTTAACATTTACTGCTCCACAAGTGCAGAGTGTGAACATTTTTCTGCCGTTCCATTGATTTGACTCTGTTATCTTTGCTAGTAATTGTATAGTACCAAGTAGTCTAATTTGAAGCTATTCCTTGGCTAACCATTAATTTTATAATTCTAATTCAGTTAATTCTTTTACAATTTTCCTCTTTTTTCCCCTCCTAATCTGCTCTGTGTCTGATCACTTGTGCTGATGATGTAACATGCCTATCCTGTGAAATGGAAATGTTCTCCCTGTTCAGCTGAAGCTCAGAGCTACTTAATGATGCCATTGTCCTCTTATTATTCTCCCCCTCATCCCCCACCCCAAACAGAAATGGCTAGCGACGGAAAGCACATGCGCAGATATGGGTGTTATGCAGTTATTGTTAATGGATTTTTGAGGGTCATGTGTGAATGTTCTTCGAAGTGTTTGCGCCCAGAGTCTTGTCATTAATGCTCTGATTCTCTCTCCATCTAATGCATTTGCATGGTTCCAGCGAAACCGCAAGCTAGGTTGAGCAACAGGCTTCCTGCTGGAAGTTGGGACACTGTTTCCTTGTCAAGTTTGTTTGCAGAGGAGAGGTATTCTATTGCAGTTTGATTTAAAGATGGGTTAAAATGAAGTGACTTCCTGCTGCTCCTCTGTGTCCTAAGGCCAGGGTGCAGATTGCTGAGGTACGTCGGCCATGCCAGTATGAGCCGGGCTGTGTAGCACGAGGGCTTTTATCTTGTGTTTGTAATGAAGAAGGGCATGTTTCTGGCAAACACAGATGCTCAGGGTGGTGTTGCAAGGCTGATGCAGCACCACCCAAGCGCTATACGCGAAGATCGCCGCTCCTTCTGAACGAGAGGCTGGCTTTGATCCTGTATAGGCTGCCTCCTCCATTGGGCACAGAGACGGGAGAGCCCTATCGACAGGCCGGACTGCAGGAGCTGGCTGGAGTGGTCGCGCATGCCGCGTTTCGATTAATTACGACAATTCGACCCTCTGGGTCTTTCCATGCCGCAAGGCACATGGATGCTGTGGAGATCTGCGATAGCTGGCATTGAGAGAGAGCAGGAGAGGGGGGGAGAGAAAGGGGGAAAGGGATGCAGAAGAAGGAGAGGTAATCAGTCAAGGAAGGTGGAGGTAGAGAAGAAGTGAGAAAGGGAAACTTAGGGAAGAAGAGGGAGAGAGAGAAGCAAAAGGAGAAGAGGGAAGTGTTGAGGGAAGAAGAGGCAGAAGAAAAGGGAGAGAGAAACAGGGTAGAGGGAGGGAGAGAGAAAAGCAAAAGTAGAAGAGAGAAATGGCAAGGGAAGAGAAAGGGGAGAGAGAGAAGAGGGGGAGAGAGAGAGAGCGGGCAGCCTGATGTGGACAGTCCCCCCTGTTTCAGCAGAATCACATCCCTGCCACACATTTCCTTGGAACTCTGTCCTAGCCTTGAGGATGAAGTGCACACTAAGTGTGGCCACAGTATATTGTTGCATGACTAATCTCCCTCTCCCATCTGTCATTTAGCTCAGCGAAAGCAGGCCCACTCCAGTATCATCTGGACCCATATTGCACCAATCACAACATTTTGGCTCCTGGCGAAACCAATGGCAGCGTAGCAACCCGTTATGGCCGAGACAGAGCCGCTTATTCCGTTCACATTTGCACGTGACACTGGGAGGGCAGATTGAGGATCGAGCGCTGTCTGGTCACTTGCACATATTTTCTAACGCTAAAGCTATGACTCGTGCCTTTTTTCCAATAGAGTGGTATGTGCTGTCAGTTCACCATGGTCAGCTTGTGGTTCGTCATTCGAATTTTTTGCTTTTCTTTCCATCGGTTTAATGGGAAGAGGTTTCCTCTGCTCTTGGTGTCATGAGATTTCCCCAAAGGTGTTCTCCAAGTGTTTAAGGAGCTTCGCAGAGACCCTGTCTGAGAAGACGTTGGAATCCAATCCCTCCTTTCTCAGAGAAGACAAACAGTTTGCACAAACATGTAGGCTCTGTTTGATTCTCAGTTTAGATAGGAGATGCTACAATTCACTGTTTGTGTGCAAATAACTTTAGAGGATACGTGCGAAAAAGGTGTCTGTATTCAAATAGCTGCGGTTCACTTCACAGTAGATTTTTGTGTACTTTCCACTGTGATCAGATTAGCCTGTTTACTTTCAAAGCTCACTTGTGAACTCACAGGAAATCAGGGCAGAAAAGAGTGGTGTAGTAGTTAATTTTTGCTCTTAAATTTGTAACCAGATATTTCTCTCTTGACAAGATGTGAACACATTATGCCTTTTAAACACAAAAGCAAATGACACTGAAAGGAAAGGCCAAGCTCTATGCGCCTCCTCCATGTATGCTCAGATAATGACCTCATTCAATCCAACAACTTCAGCACTTTTTTTTTAACGCTCTCAATAAGACAGCCTGTTTCAAATGTTAAGAAATATTGAAGACCTTGTTCCAGTGGAAGATGTGGGGGGGGGAAGAGTTAACATTAATTGAAAGCACAAAGAACGAGTCCTCTGCCCCACTACGACATGTTAATGGAATTTCATCTCTACCAGCAGACTCATTTATAAGGAAATGATCATCACCACGATAGACTTTCAGGCTGCATTGATCTGGGTTTAAAGAAGTGCTCTCTTGAGCGATGCTGAGCATAAAATAGTGGCAGAAGTAAATTATTTAAGTGATTTATTCTGGAGCAAAATTGCCCTGGAGTGACTTCAGCCATGTATGTGATTAAGTAGTTTGTCGGCTATTGATTTTTTTTTTTATGCACTTTAACATACGTTCAGGTTAATAAATTGCAGCTTCCAATCGGCATAGCTAGGTGGTTGTGTCACGTTGTATTCATCATGACAAGGAAGTGTGAATGAGCTGGCTGGCCCCATTTCCCTGTAAACCTATTCAGAGTGGGTCAGAGAACCGTTTGCCTTGCAGCTAATGGAATAAGTCTAGTCAAACTGAAGGAGCAAACATTTTTTTCATCACTGCACTGACACTGAAGAATACAATTTGATCAAATGCATACCTTGTTTCAGACTGTTCGTGTTGATTTTTTTTTGGTGGTAACAGTACATTTATTTTGATGTTTGCAAATGGATGATTGGTTTTGAACGAGATTCCAGTTGGGCCATTTGAATATAATGTTTAAATCTCAGTCCCACGGCTGCTTTGTGTTGAGGTAGACCTGGTTTATCAGTCACTCAGACTGAATGCCTTCAGTGGTCCCAGGTGCTTTTGAAGTCATTGTAATGCCAGAATATGGAGTGTTTTCTGCTGTCACTCCGGGGTTTCCCTGTAGATACTCTCTGCTTACGATCCTTGGGCACTGATGTGAGGACTGATTATCAAAAAACGACCCCGTGCCTCTAACTTTTAAATAGGACTCAACGATTTTACCACTGACCCACGAAACAATGACATGTGCAGTTACAGGACCCAATTTTACTTCACCACGTTGTAATGTTATTCATAAGCTAGCGCTTAGTCCGCGGGCGGGAACTTAATAATTAATCACGCTTTCCAGCGCGCAGGGCTGGATTTCCTGGTCTGGGCTGTTCGGGGAAACCACCTGTGGAAGTGACGGGAAAACGTCAGCTGTGCGAGCCGTCTGCCAGGAAGAGTCGGGGCCGCAGCTTAGCGGAGCACACTCAAGTGGCATCGCTGTCCTCCGCCGTGAAACCATCTGCTCGCAGGCAGGCCAGACGTGTCCAGACTCCCACATTAGTCCTTACGCCGCTGTAACGAACCACAGGAATAGGTCCCGGCAGCCGGCAAAAATCCCACCCCGCCCCTCCCCCCACTCACTCACCCACCCACCCCCAGATTCCCCAAAGAAGTGGAATTTGAAAGAGCACCCTGATGTAAACATGTTTGTCTAAGCGAGGCTCTCCAAACACAGGCCTAACCCCCAGCTTCAAGTGGTTCAAGTTGCCCATAGAAAAAAAAAAAGAACAAAACCGTAAACACGCCGCATTTCAAAATGCAAATCTGAGCCAAACCATCATTGCAGTCGATTAGCAGCATGGTTCGCTACGTGTGACACGGCGCTGCAAGCGGTTAGCAGTATGGTCCGTAATATACGATGCCACACTGGAAGCAGTTAGCAGTATGGTCCGTGATATACGATTCCACACTGGAAGCAGTTAGCAGTATGGTCCGTGATATACGATTCCACACTGGAAGCGGTTAGCAGCGCAGCTCATCGTGTGCTTCACTGCGATGGAAGCGATTAGCGCTGCAGCTCGATGTATAAGTTTCCGTGCTGAAAACGATTAGCAGTGCAGGTCGTTATATGCATCAGCGCACTGGAGGCTATTAGCAGCGCTGTGCGTTATATACGTAGCCGCGCTGAAAGCGATTAGCAGTTTCGTTCGTTATGTGCATCGCCGGCGCTGGAAGCGATTAGTAGCGCAGTTCATTATTCAGTCAGGGGTAGAAAAAAAAAGGCCGCAGCCATTTAGTGGTCAGAATGGAAGTTTTTTCCCCCCTCCCATCATCAGTCCATGAGCGAGTTCTGCAGTGTCAGCATTCAGAACACAAAAACGGAATTCAGCGAGAGCTCCCTCCACTCTCCCGGACTTTTTTCCTTTTTTTTCCCCCAACAGCTTGCTCTCTCCCCCCACCCACCCCCGAACTGACATTCTAGAAGAAACATATGCTGCTGGGCCCGCTTTGCAACAGCACGACCGCATGAATAGGATCTTGCCTCGAGAGGAAGGGGCAGTCAGGGAGGGGGGTGAGGGGGGTTGCTTGGTGGACTGCAAGAACGTTGGAAGGCACTCTGTTCATGGAAGTTCACTGACCATTTCTGTGCTTTTTTTTAATGCACCAGAGTTGGCTTTGTGGGGCTCTCTGGTCCACATTGTTTCTGGTCTCTTTTGTTTAACAGCAGGCTGTTGGAGTTTAGGGAATTTAGGTACTTTTTTTCTCCTCAGAAATGCAGTTTGCTGTGACTTGGCAGCATCTGAGTTTTGTGGATGGGTTTTTAATGGGAACTTGATTTGTAGCAGATTGCTTACACTATGTGAATGTAACGGAAATCGAGGAATCCCACTCAGAGTGGCTTTATATAACCGGGAAGGTGGAAACCGGTCTCTCCTCGAATAAAGAGGTCAGCGGATTTTTATTCATTTGGACTCTGAAATGATGCACGGGTTGCTTCGGGTGTTTTGGAGCGGGTCACTTGCTTTCATTGTGTTCCATAAACCTTTGCTGAACAGCCCTCCAACACAAATTACATTCAGATTTAAGAGGCATTTTGACAGCCCCGTCAGGCTGGATTGGAATGGGCTGTATTGATAAAGCCTTTTACCATGAAGCAATACTGTTGCTGTAGGAGATACCAGCTGTTTTGGATTAATGATTTAAGGCTATTCTCACATTTGTTCTCAGCTGGTGCTGTCCCATTTTCCTTTATATGCCTGTCAGTTCGTTTTATAGTGTGTTCATCTGTGTTTACATGTCGAGTTGATCTCCTAAATTCTTCTGTTACTGGCCTTATGGGAATGTCTTTATGTATATGTAGATTAGGCTGAGGTATGGAGTGCTGTTTTATTTGTGGGCAGGATGATGTTTTAACCGGAAACAGTTATTTTTATGATAAGCCATGCAGAGGTGGTGAGGAGCAGCTTTTGTAACCCAGAGGTTGCCGGTTCAATTCCCAAGTGGGGTACTGCTGTTTTACCCTTAATTAGGGAGCTTCACCCAGATCGCATCAGTATCCAGATGCATAAATGGATGACATGTAAGTGTAGCAGAGCTGAAGTGATTTGAGTCGCTTTGAATACAGCATCTGTTAATCAAATAAATAATGAATGATAATGAGCTAATGGGGAGACAACTCATTAGCAATGCGAGCTACTCCATTCCACTGCATTCTGTGTTGGTTTGGAGCATATCTGTCAGAACATGGGCAACCTCACCACCAGCCCAAAACTTCCCTCTTCCTTGCTGTTGGCCAGAAGAGGAGGCAGATGTCTGATGTTTGGTGAGTGACGGGGCGGTTTGTTTTTGTGACTTCCAGGTTTTCTCCCTAGTCGGCTCCAGGCTGCGGCTTGGAGAACTCAGGCGCCACCATTGATCCCAGCAGCTGGAGCGGCAGCGAGAGTCCTGCCGAAGACATCGAGAGGATGAGCGACTCGGCCGACAAGCCCATGGACAACGACGCTGAGGGCGTGTGGAGTCCTGACATCGAGCAGAGCTTCCAGGAGGCCCTGGCCATCTACCCGCCCTGCGGCCGCAGGAAGATCATCCTGTCCGATGAGGGCAAGATGTATGGTGAGTACCCCGTCCCCCACGACCCCATGCAGAAAACTTCCCATTGCAGATTCTCACATGGCGGCAGTGTAACATAGAGGTAAAGAGAAGGACTAACTGAAAGGTTGCTGGTTCAGTTTCCCCGCTGGGGCACTGCTGTTGTGCCCTTGGGCAAGGTACCTCACCCAGAATTGCCTCAGTAAATATCCAGCTGTATAAATGGGTAACAAAAAATTGTAATCTATGTAAGTTGCTCTGGATAAGAGTGTCTGCTAAATGCCAATAATATAATGTAACATGGCTTGGTGAGGAATTTTTACCCACTTCCCCAGTCTTAATTCCCTAATGAATGACATTGTGACAGTGGAGAGGATTCCTCTGTTGCACCATTGCATTCTGCTATGTGTGCCAACCATGTATAATATTCCACAGTCTGTGTTTTAGCACCTTCTTAAACCTTTTAAGTTAGAAAGCACAATGTTTTAACACAACATGAGTCACCTGTGTGGGTCTGATTTGGGTAACTGTAGGATAAAATTATAGAATACAGCAACACCATACCTGATATTTCATAAGGGTGGAAAAACAGACCATGGGATTAGTGGAGTGGATGTAAATGGGAGTGAGACAGCCGCATGGCGGGTTCGTCCTGACTGGTGGCAGCCACACGTTAACGCGCTGCTCTGCAGCGGTCTGAGTGTGCGAGTAAAGCAGTGTGAACTATTAGCCGCGAGCAGATGGTACCGCGGCTGCCACCAGCTGTGTCCCCTCCCCCATTCCTGGCTGGGTGATGTAATGGAAAGAGAGGGAATATTTTCTCTCCGCGGTGTTGGAGTCTCTCTCTCTCTCTCTCTCTCTCTCTCAGCCTGTCAGTGTCAAACGAAAGTAGAGAGAATCCCAGGGGCGTTAGTTTGCAGCTGTCATGTGACCCCCCCCCCCGACCAAACGCGAGGTTTGGGAGGCACAATGAAGCCGGTGTGGCCAGATCCCGGCAATGGTCGCCACTCCGGAGGAACACGTGGCAAAACAGGTTCACTCTGCCTTCGGTCAGCTTCAGCCAAGCAACAGCAGCGCTCACTGGATCCCCCAATCAGACACAGGCAATCATTACGTGAAAAAAAAAATCCATTTCCCCTTCAGGTTTTTTTTTTTCTTTTAAGTAATAAATGGAAAGTTTGGATGGAGGAGATTTAACACTCTGGAATATGTCAGGTTCGCTTCCAGCATTCGAAGTGACGTTTTTGGGATGTGAAATTTTGCAGAGGTGCAGTGGAAAAGGCGCAAAGTTTGTCTCGCAACCCCAGGTCAAGTTTAAAAATAAGTCTGACATTTTAGGAGGCCTTTCTTTGAGCCCCAAACGTTTCGCTGGTCTTCAATCATAACTTTTCTGGATCTCCTGTGCAGCAGTTGGAGCCAGTGACTGTTATTTTGATGTTATCAGTGTTACACTCGAGACTGTGATCTCATCTTCATGTGGTGTGGCCAGAATTTAACCTGAGCCATGGGTGGGTTCTGCCCTGTGGCATTCACAGCAATGCTGTCCCCTTCTTTTATTCTGTCCTGATGTGTTACTAGTGGAAATTACTGAAAACGATAACAAAGATACGATTTACCGTACCTCAAAGTGAAATTACACATATTAACCACTAACCCAGGGGAGATGATTTTGAAATACTCGCCATCATACATTATGTAATAACGTCAAATTAACATGCCATTTTACTTGAGCATTTTTTGTCTTTCACTTGTGCGTTCTTATCATATGCAGAGATATGTGTTTGCCTTTGTATTTATTAGTGCAGTTAACACAATCAATGAGTTGACTCCAGGACAGTGTTTCCAAACATTGAATTAGTTGTGTTTAGTTGTCCATTGTCATCTGCTGTATTGATTTTGCTGGGGCCCCCTTCCGAATGCAGAGTATGAGATCTGTCGGCCTCACCAGCTGCAGGCGGTATCCAATAACATGTTTATTCAGCAGCAATTGCAGTCAGACCTCAGATCATAACTGCAGTCCAGCTTAGTGAAAACTGAAATTGACCGGCACTTTTTTTTTTTTGTTTTTTGCAGTTAAGAGAAACGCCTTGTAGAAATGACTATTATAGCTGCAGTGTTTTGGTGCATGTGCAGTTGTGCGCTAATCCAGTACGCTAATCCTGTTTTACCTCATCACAGTGTTGTACATCTAATTACCTCTTAAGACTGTGGTGGGTGTTTTTTTTTTTTCTTTTTTTTTGTGTGAGCATCGTCCATTCAGCCGGAGTCACAGCTCAATGGGGGGTGTTGCTCTGGCAACTTGGGCATTCACGGGCCTGCAGAAAAGGACCCACCACACTTTTGCGTGACAGTTTAGTCCAGTTTCTCTTTGTGACCCGGGATTAAAACAAAGAGAGGCCCGGCGGAAAACAGGAGCGAGGAGGGGGCTCGGGGAAGCCGCCGGGGAAAAGCGGTTTGTTGTGCCTTCAGAGCGGGGCGGATGAGTGCGGATATTTGGCGCAGTGAGAGAGAAAGAGAGATGGGGTTGAATAGGCGAGGCGGGGACATGGGTGGCGCAGCCCTCTCTCTCTCTCTCTCTCTCTCTGTACTCTTTCGCAGAGTTTCCTGGGACGGGGGGGGGGGGGGGGGGGGGGGGGGGGGGGGCAGAGGGGGAGAGCCAGGCGGAGCAGATTGGATCTGTGTGTGCCTGCACTCGCTGGAGGTAGGGTTCGTTTTTCAGCCTGCAGCTGTCACCGGGTCCTAGTGCCAAACCCGTTAAAGCGTGAACTGATGCCTGGTGGCTCGTGGGGCCGCCCATATAAAGGCTTTTGAGTTGGACAGACAGAGCGCCGCTTTTCTCCTCTGAGTAAATTCTACTTTTCTGTCGTTCGCATTCGCATCCATACTTTTCTATGAAAGTACTTAAAAATAAAAACACCAGTCTGCAAAATATAAAACTTTATTATAGGTTTTTTCCTTCTATTGATTGCTCAATTGTTTTGTGTGTGTGTGTGTGTGTGTGTGTGTGTGTGTGTGTGTATATATATATATATATAATTATCGTGAATGATCGTTGACAGTCCTAATAAATATATATATATATCAACGTTAATACGTTATATATATATACCCATATTTCTATTCGGGCTCTTTCCCCCATGAATGTGTACATATAGGTCTATATATTGATTGAGTTCAGTCAGAACGGTTTTAAAAGTAACTAGAGTGCTATTCTAAGTGTGACCTTAAACAGCCTCAGTCTGTGCCCATTCTGCACACCTGGAGCCGGCTCCTTTTGGGCTGCAGGGAGAATGTAAACAGCGCTGTCCCTATCAGGCGCACCGCGTTGCTTATACATTATTCATGCCACCCTCTTAATTGAGGCTTAGTTCACATGAATGATTTAAATACAGAACATCATTAACAACAAAATATTCCCGCTGAAGGGCTCGAGGACTGGTGTCCAAGTGCTGCGTCAGTCACATTGTCCATGTGTGTGAGCCAGCGCACGCCACTGACTTCATCAAGACGACAGCATCAGGACGAGGACTTAAACGTCGGTGTGTGGGGTGATTGTCACCCGGAAGGTGGAACTGTGGAATTTTCCGGTTGAGTAGCATTAGCATGGTGAGGATCCACACCGGCAGCTGTAGCCGTTGCACATGGGTTGCATACGTTACATTATATTACATTACATTATTGGCACTTTACATAATTGGCACTTTACATTACATTACATTATTGGCATTTAGCAGACACTCTTATCCAGAGTGACTTACATCAGTTACAGGTTTTTTATAATGTTACCCATTTATTCCAAATCCCCCCAAATTTCCCTGCCTGGGGATCAGTAAAGTGTTATCTTATTCAGGTGGATATATACTGAGGCAATTGTGGGGTAAGGGTACAGCAGCAGTGTCCCCATGGGGAACTGAACTGGCAAACTTTTGGTCACAAGTCCTGCTCCTCAACCGCTATGCTACACTGCATGGTTTGTTGAAAGCATGGCATTGCACCTCCTGTGGGAGAGGGCATCACTGGAGATGCCAACAGAGGCTGCCCAACCACCTGAGAAACCCCCACGATCCCTCATGCTGATGCAGCGTATGGATGACAGGTATACTAGATGGTCTGTATTTTAAGAGGTGCAACAGGAAAGGATGGGCAAACATGGCCGCCTCTCAACAAGTTGGCAGCGGCGATTCCTATGGCATCTGTGAAGGACGGCAGGTATTTCAGCAGAAGGCGCTACGCACGGCTCACCAGGAGACATGGCATCCTGAGTGGCCTTAAGCCCTTTCATTCCCCTGGCTGAATGCAGTTAATTAGCAACCGTCTCTATAGCAACGGCCTCCCGGCTCAAAACAATGTCTAATTTTTGCAGCTTAGCCTATCGTACTGTTTACCTGAAGGACTTTTTTTTTCCGCCGCTTTGAGTCTCATTGGAGCTGGCGGCGTGCCTTGCCTCGGAGGTTAATTGCGAGGATGATGAAAAACAGCCGAGCAGCTGCTCTGTAAACACGGCCTGGCCTCGGCATGCGTGGCGGAGAGACGGGGCGAGAGGGGGGATGAGGAGGAAACGAAACCCCCCCCCCCCCCCCCCCCCAGCAGAAAGCGATAGGCCGCTCGTTCTCATAACTCACCCCCGCTTCGCAATTATTCCCTTATCTAGCCCCTCCTTATTAGATTTCCCCACCGAATACCAGGATATAATTCTGTGAACACAATGCATACTGGGATGCGTTGAGGTCCAACGGCCTTTATTTGTTTGTGCGGTGGCTGCATCAAGTGTACGGACTTCATAGTTGGCCATCAGCCTTTTACTTGAACCTTTGACACAGGTGGACTTAACTTGGGTTACACTAAAGTGGTGTGGCAGTTTTACAGATATGGAAACTGCAGCTATGGTATATGCCAACATACACAATATTTCAGGATTTCAGCATTATATGCATTTCATCAGTGAAATCACGCATGCTGTGCGAACATTAATGGTTTTGCTCATTAGAACCAAGTGCTCCTTTTTTTTCCACATTTGGTAACCCGAGATTCGCCCTAAGCGTTGACAGGCCCCCGCTGTGTCGGGCGTGCGACTCAATTTCGGCCGGAGTACATTTACAGGTTTGCGGCGGTTTACCTTTTATGATGTTTTACGATGCTTTCACGCCGCCCCGAGCCGCGACAGCGCGTCTGTCACCGTAAATCAGTGGAAATATCACAATACGTTTTGGGGGCGCAGCGCGAGAGCCCAACAGGCAGTAATAATTACGATGTGTGAAATAGCCATCTGTCTTAGGAACACTGGGCCACTTTTACTCACTGTTTGCACTGTCTGAATGCCACCTTCGTTGGCTTTCTTTATAGAAAATCTTTACCATAGGCCCAGGGAAAAGTGCTTTGATCAATATTTTACGCATTTTAAAAGTTATTTCAACTATGTATTGAAATCATCAAGTTTGCAGATGAACAGGTCAAACTGTGGCTGTTTAATGCTTCTTCACTAAAGTGGACAATGTGGTTTTCAAGAACAACCAAAGATATGTGAAAACAGCTCATCTCCAAATTCATATTCAGGCTTTATTTGCATGAACAACATATGGTATGTTTTAATAAAGTATATAAATAATGAAAACTTAGTCAATAATAGTAAGGAAAAAATATTAACAACATAATAATTATTAACATTAGTAATAATAACTGTATGACCATGCTGACAGTAGTATATATATGTTTTTAGGGGGATGCAATGTCTTGGTGGCCTCTTTCCTCATGTCGGTATCAGTGCACCCTACAGATATGCAGATATTGTAGATGCAGTTTCCCTGACTGCAGAATGCAGGAATAAGAAGGGAAGCAGGTGCGTTCACAGGCCAGGTGCCAGGCAGCTCTTGTTCAGTTACCCCCCCCCCCAATGCACTGGGGCGGCTCGGGCTGGTGTCATCCGGGGGTCGCCCCATGGCTATCCGCCCGAGGACGGCGTGGTGTAGTGTGACAACACCTCGCCCAAATCGCCGCGCACCAGGGGGTTTATTTCGGGCTCAGAGAGGGTCCCGCCGCACGCAGCAGATAAAGCAGGTTGGAAGCTCTTGTTTAACCCTCGTAAGCCATCAGATCTTCCAGTGCTTTGATAAAAGGGGGACGTGTGCGTTACAGATGTGCAGATGGGCCCTGCCAGGCCATCGCGTATCTCCGGGCCTGGCTGGCACACCGCGGCGGTTTGATCACGCCGATGCCAGCGTGGGATTGGCCGATGAGCTTCGCCCGCGCCATCACCTGCCTCCCAGCCCGGTCCCCCCCTGGGGGTTGCCACGGCAGCAGCCAGCACGCGCAGTGAGCGGACCCCACGACCCCCCCGCTGTGCCCCTAATAAGGAATCCCACAGATCCGCTCACAACCGGAGCCGACTCGAAGCTTCAGGGCGAGGCCTGGTAGAGCGCTAATCCAAGTGATGTTTGCAGGCCATTGTAGCGTACCTGTGAAGGAAGGGGAGGGGGGCGGAAAGCCTGTTTTCTTTGAGATGATTACCTTGGAAGCAATAGAAGGGGATGTTGAAGGGTCGCCTGAATAGCACTGACTCGATGGCCGGTGACAGGCCACTGCTCTCTGCAGAGGGGAACTGTAGCGGGGACACAGGAGGTCAGAGGTGAAACACATCACTTACTTGGCCATTCTCGCCAGTAACAGTGAATCATAAATTGCTCTCCATTGTTAAGGTTGGTCTTTACCGAGAGCATTGAATAAACTGTAGAGTGTAGCAGTTTGTAAAAGAATGAAAGTATAAAGGTTTAGAATAGTGATGAATAGAGTTCTCTTGGTTTTGCACCCACTACATACCCAGGTAGGTGGTGTGGTAGAAGTTAGTATATTTTAAACTCACGCAAAAGATGGTCACAGGTCTTTGGGGAAAAGTAGATGTCTTATCCTTCTTTAAGTTGCATATTGATGGGTTGAATGTTGATTTAAATGTTAAATGTTTTTTCCCCCCTCTATTTTTCCATTTTTATAATCACATGGAATATAGCAGTTAATAGGTCTGACTATTTGTCAATAACAATCTAATGAAAATTGAAGGAGAGGAGAAAAAGGCTAGATGATTTAAGATGTATACCTGTGTGAACGCGCTGTGTCAGCCCGTTGGCAGCAGACAAGGCCTGACTTTTCTTCCCATGGCTCAGTGTGACGCCGTGTTCTGAAATGAACCTTTCGCCGCCGAGTGTCGCCCTCCCCTGAGCCGCCGCTCTGGCGTGCGGCAGTCTTTCCGGCAGGGCCGCGGTCTGAATCCTCATTGTTCGGCGGATCCGGCGTGAGATTGATGGCCAGAGCCGCACTGCCGGCGCAGTCGGACGCCGGGGTGAATCTGGGTACGGCAATGAAACACGCCGGGGGGGGGGTATCACAATGGGGAAATTGGTGTTTCTGAATAACACAAGTCTGTGAAGCCTGTGTTTGAGGTAAAAAAAAAAAAAAATTTCCTTCTTGCTGGAGGCAGCGCTGTAGGTATGCCTCAGGCCTCACGGTGAGCACACATTACCCATAATCCTCCTCTCTACACCAATCAGGTGAGGTCAGGGCACTGATGGGCCTCTTACAGCTGCAGTCTGTGCCAGCATTGCAACGCTTTCCGGGCTTTCTAAAGACAGTTGAACAGAGCCAGCTGCACACACAAAATTAATCTTCCTAATTTTGTCAGGGGGTGGTTTTGGGGAAAGAACGCTGGGGGGGGTGTTCGGAGTGCCAGTTCCCCCACGTCGCTTTGCCGGAGCGTTCAAACGCCCCCACCCTTTCCCCCTCGAGCTCTCCCCCTCCAGCTGCCCGCAAGCCGCTTGTGTGCTCATGTTTAACTTTACACAGCGGCTTCTGTTGAAGCGCGAGGCCCGGGCCTGGTGCGTCACATGTTCCGACTTACGCTCTCGCCTCGGCCCGGCTGAAAGATCAGCAGTATTCCCCGGGAGCGGACGCAGAGATACGCCTGGGGGTGGGAGGGAGGGGAAATCGGGCTCTTCTCGCGCTGGGCTCGCGGGCCAGAAGCACACGTGTGTTTACTCTGGAGAGGAGGGTAAAAAGAAGCAAAGTCGGTGGAAACCCGATGAGATGATTTGTGGCGCTAACAGAAGGGGCGATGCGCAGAGCCGTACGGTCAGGCAGATTTTTTGCATTCCCGCCTCCCCCCCTCCTGACCCCCTCAGGAGTGCGGCGGAGGGGCTGGGGCTCGAGATGCAGATCTGCTTTCCGCCGTCGCCGTGTTGCCGCTCGGGGACAAAGCCCCCGTCTGTGGGCAGCTGAGGACGCTTACTTGGCCCTCTCCGATTTGAAACCCAGATTTTTTTTTGTGTTTTTTGATGTGTTTTGATGAAAGAGAGAGACCCTGGCGGACAGAAACGTGGCAGCTCAGCTCGGGAAACACGAGAAAGGTGCCTTTTTCCCTCCCCCTCCTGCCCAGCGAGTTTCATGGTGCTGTTAGTTTTAACAATAGTCAGCGTGGACAGTGCAGCTGACGCTGGGCTGCACCTGTTGCCCCCCCCCACACCCCCACCCCCGCTCCACCCCCTCTGCCAACAAGAAAAGAAAAGTGATTTTGGCCATCAGTTTCATCCCCCCGGGGGGGTTAGGAAAGACCCGTGGACCAACGTCAGGCTGAAAGGAACGGGAACCCTCTGGATAGGGCACCCTGCTTGCTATGCTTCAACTGGAGAGTCCCTGAAATGGACTTCGGACGATCATTTACCCGCTGGTTCATTGTAATATTCCTTAGTTTCCTTTTGTGTGAAATAACAAAGCTGCCGTTCCCCTCAGAGATCTCTCTTCCCAGGAATAAGAATATTGATCCACTGATCCACGCAGGCCGAGTTAACAGGGCGGTCCCAGGAGTGGAGGTGCTAATTGCGTCATGTCGTCTCGGGGGCTCAGTGTTAGGGGAGTGGGGGGGGGGGGAGCAGGGGGGCCGGGGGGCCGGGGCGGGCGCTGACCCTGCGCGCCTGGCGTGTCCCCACTCGTCTGCAGCCCCCACCTCCCGCGTTAAGCAGGCCTTCGGGGTGCAGCTGGGCTGCACGCCCTGCTGCTTGTCCTGAATCAGGACCTTCCGGGTGTTTCGGCTCGTTTTTCGCCAAACAGCGCGCACCACCCACCGCCCTGCGGACACAACTTGTTCAAAAAAAAGTCAGGACATCCGCTCTTGCGGTCAAAGCTAAATTAATCTCGCCTACCTCAGACCACGTGGTCGTCTTTAATGGTTGGACATCCAATGCCGATGCAGTCAATCCTGTCTTACCCAGCTTTATCTATTCAGTTTAGTATGTTTTTTGTATTTTGGAAGACAGCCCGCAGACTTGTTGTTATGCACATTGTGTCTGGGGGGTTTGCCCTGTTGAGTCTGGTGTGTTCATATTTTCCTGGTAGCTGCTTTTTGGCAGTTGGAACCTTAGATGAGGGGAACTACAACTAGGAACTCAGAACAACTAACCAGAATGCTGGAGTTCCCATTCGTGGTTGTTTGCCATTCACTGCAGTGCTGCCACCACTGTTTACATTCTTCATGTATGCAATCATTTATTTAATTGTAAAATGCGTACTTCTGCTTTTCTAGCTAAAGTGAATGATGGCTAAGCAATAGCAAACTTTAAAATGAATTAATCTTTACTTTAAGGTTCCTTTACTTTCAGCTATGATCACATGTTTGAGCCTAGACAAAATGTCAAAGTAATACTGCCTTAATAAACCTCACACCAAATGATCCGCTAAATACTGTTGTTTTCCTTTGTGGCATGTAGCTTAAGGCTGTCCAGCATCTTGTTTAAGGAGTTGATAGTCTCATGTAACTGGTTATGTCTGGTGGTGGATGTGACATTTCCACCTGTGGTTTCCAGTTCCTGTTTGATAGCACCAGCTTCATTATGAGGCTGAGTTAGCGATGTGGGACAGTTTGGGGCTCTAATTCTGTTAGATAACCCGGTGATCCTGAAATCTAGTTTATAGTTCCTGGACCCTCCTCCTGATGGTGAAGTGGCCTCTAAGGTAGTTCCGTCTACTGAGAATCGCCTGTTTGTAACTGTGCCTCGTCAGGATGTTCTGTGGCTCCTGGTTTAACATCATCTGTATGGAATGCACTGTGGAATCTGACTGGCTTGTTAGAGAACGCAGACGCCACATCGTCAGGAGCTCCACAACAGACAGACAAAAAGAAATGAGAAGACTCTTAACTTAGGATATGTGTCCCCTTTAATTGCATGGTTTTTGCAAGTGTGCAGTATCATAAGGCCAGTTGTCACCTCTGCAGAACCAAACCAAAAAGAAAAGAAAAAAAATGCAAAGTGGCGTTTTCATTCTCTCATTATTTCTGAAAACTGCGCTCGGGTTGTTCTTGTTGTTCCTGCCAGGGCCATTTCTTTTTACCCTCCTCTCGGGTCTTTTCGAGCAGAGCTCAGAACAACGGCACTCCTTACTCTCAGGAGAGAGAGGAGAGGGAGGGAGAGGGAGGGAGAGCAGGAAAGCTTCAGATTAGAGTGAAATGACTGGTCTGTGGCCTGCCGTGTCCACCCAGCAGGGGGTTACAGCACTGTTGATGGAGAATTGCCATGTGGGTTCAGAGGCAATTTTAAAATGGCAACATTTGCGGAAGGGTTTTCTTAAAATTATTTATTTATGAGCGGACACACTCGTGCGAGAACAGTTTGGTTGTAGAGGAGAATTCTCCAGTGCCCAGGGTTCTGTGGGGCGTGTCCAGAAATGAGGCGGGGGGGGGGGGGCGGGGGATTGCACTCGGTGACTGCGTGGGCGGGGTTTCGGGTTACAGGCGCTGCATTGGCTGCCATCGGGCTGGTCGAGAGTGCATTCAGGTCATCTTAAAGATGCAGCATCATTAATACTCATGCACCTCCCACGTGTGGGACTCATTCCCGCTCTAAGGTGAATCATGGGGATTTCATGTTGTAACTGTAAACAGCAGCATTACCTTTAGTGGTCGCCTCAGAGGTTTCATGTGGTCTGCCTTGACAGTAAGGATGTTGTACAGTTTTAAGGTGATGTTTTTGCAGCCATTTTGGTACATTTTCTGTGACATTCTCTACTGGAAGAGGAAAGAAAAAAAAAACTAATTTCAGCTAGTATCTCAGTCATTTTGATAGGGGGGTTGTGACCACCTAGAATATAGTTGCAAACAGCAGATGTTGTTAGGGTTAAGTGAAGCAGATAAACGATAAGTTTCTTTCAAGGTGGAAAAACAAAAAGTGGCTGCTCAGCCTTTTGTCCTTCGATGAGTCAGTAACGTGTACTGTGAAGGTAGCCGGAGAGTGTCCCAGAGTGTTTATGTTCACAATGCCTACCATCTGCTCATTTGATCGAGGTAGATCGCACTAGAAAAGAACATGTTCTGCACAGTGTAGTCCTTTTAAATGTGTACTTTATGGCAATATTTTAAAAACCAAGATATCACATGGGACTTGTTTTGGTGATAAAGGTCAGAAACTAAGAGAACAACAAACGGTACTCAAATAATTAGAGGTATTAATAGCTTCTGACGAGAGAGAGAGAGAAAGGGAGAGAGAGAGAAAGGGAGAGAGAGAGAAAGGGAGAGAGAGAGAAAGGGAGAGAGAGAGAAAGGGAGAGAGAGAGAAAGAGAGAGAGAGAGAAAGGGAGAGAGAGAGAGAAAGGGAAAGGGAGGGAGAGAGCGCAGAGAAAACACGTCTTGGTCATGAAGTTTGACTTTTCATTTACACGTATTGGTCAGCGCTAACAAGTTCTCTTTGTGTTCAGATGCCGGATTGATCCTGAGAGATTGAAAATATTGATTTAACCCCGTGTCTGACTGTGGCTCGAGGGGTGTCTCCTAACGTCGCGTCCTGGCCACCGCTCGGCTGTAATTCCTCAGGGGTCGCGCGATAATCGCCGCATTCACCCACCCGTCCTCCGAGATCATTCCAGTGACCCGTCTGACTCCATGGATACTCGTTTGACCTGCCCCACCTCCCCCCTACTCCTGTAAGAGACACCGAGAGCCGATAAACCGGCCTCAGCAGCAATGGAAGTGATGATATATTAAGTTGCAGCACTAATTAATAGAGTGATTCAGACATAGGCGCTCTTTATTAATCGGTCCCCGGTGAGTCTGGGGGACCTTGGAGGGCGTAGGCCACAGCCTGAGCCTCGCCTGATTATGGCAGGCCAGGGCGAGAGGAAGTGAACACAGCTGGAGCTGCTGGCTGACAGGGCCTGTCACTGCTCTCTGTCCTACCCTGCTAGCATTACATACAGTTAGATAACTGTTGGGTTTTGTGACTCAAGTGTGTCCAGAATATGCAGGAGCCATAAAACTTCTGCCTCTTAAACATTTGCTCCGTACGCTCGGAAGAAAAACATTTATTCTTCAGGTACTCTCTTTAACAATTCACTATTGATTCTTTTCATACTCATGATAATTAATTGAGTTTTGCGAGAGGGATTCGTTTAGAAGCCAGAACACATTAATAGATCACCGAAAAATTCCACACAGGGAATTTTCTAAAAAGTTATCACCAGCTCACTGTCTTGATATTTTCATGTGAAATAACAATAGAAACTTAAAATCACTTTTCCTGAAAAAAATTGTATGTGTTTAATTAGATTATGTGTTAAATTAAACACAAGGAAAGTGTTCAATTAGGCACATCAGTCAAGCCTTAAGTAGATGGCTATACCAGCCTGATATGCCCAGTCAGTTTCTGCGGCTTTCATTTATTTGTTCTGGCAAGAACACTGACAGCCTTTTATGACATGTTGATCTGTTGTTTGGTTCTCAAAATGGGGACCAAGTTAACTACGCGTACAGCTGTAAATGAGCTCAACACTGTAAATGCTCATGTATTTTTAACTTTCACCTGGTCCGCTGGGGCGAACTTCCTCGTGAGGACAAGTAAAAGTGACTCTGGTGTCATGGGATAGAGGGCATTGTGTGTGTGCAGGACGCAGCTCAGAGGGGACTCTTTCTGTGGGTGAAAGTAAGGCTCTGTTAGCATCCCATGCGTGTAGCACCCCCCCCCACCCTCCGCGGTGTTACTCACAGCACTCTGATGGTGCAGCACACGACAGTGATTAATTGGTGTGTATTCTGGGATGGCTCGATAGCCGAACCAGGAACGACTCCCCAGTTCACCACCGCGTTGTTCTCTTTACTGTCAGTTTGATTGACATCTCAGCTGCAACCTCTTTTTGAGCCCGGGCAAAGTTTAGCCCTTGCAAATCAATCATACATCAGATGGAAGTGATTTCATTTCGTAATAAACCAGCTTTCTCTCTAAATGTGTACTGAAGAGGGATTCAAGTTACCTGACAGCAGTATCTGAAGAATAGGCTTGACTAGAAATGCCCTGCCTGGGACAAGAGCCCTT